>NC_056736.1:343540630-343840630 GCF_019279795.1 Protopterus annectens
CAGATTACATTAGGACACATGTAATCTTTACGTCTATCTGGTGATCAATGACTCTTCTACTTTAAGATAGTTTAAAGAGATAAGACTGCTTTACAGGTACTGGATTTCACTGAAGACATTTCTTACAAGGTGTGCAATTCCTTATGAAGCACTGCAATACAAGGTGGTATGAGTTGGATATTTTAGCCTTTAAATTAAGACAATATTTGGACCAAAAAAATGTTTGACAGGAACATCTAACAATTGTGATTTCGCACCTTACCCAAATATGCACCCAGTCAATGCCACAGCAGACAATGCATCCAGTGAGCCATAAGAAGATTTTAGTGTGTGAAGTCCTGCTGTCTTAGCTGTTCTGTTAGTTGATGTATCCCATTCTTCACTTCCAAATCTGGCATTTTATAGAGACTTCTCTGAAGCTGTGCTAGGATTGTAATTTGATAGCATATGCAGTAATGGCTGGATCTAAATTGTAGATAAAGTACTTGAAGTATATACTTGTTTGCAGCCTTGTCCAGTAACAACCCCTCCTACATCAAAGGAAGTGTCACAAGAGATAAAAGTGGCTTCTTTAAAGATTATAAAGTCAAGACCAGACTTGTTGGTTCAGCTTTAAGACAGAACATGGAGTTGAGCTACCTTTATCTTGTTTACATGTCATATATACTGACATAAAAGCTGATGTCTGCATCTCTGGATGGATGTTACTCATATAAATCCTCAGACGTCCTATACATAGAATATTATCTGCAGATGCTAGAAGCTTAAAGATCAATAAATATCTTCTCTTTGGAGAAACAATTTGTTGTTATAGACTGAAATATAGCCCTATACTGTGGAATGCCTGATTAAAAGCTGTATCTTCATTATGAGATCATGGGGAGCGATGGAAAAAAAGAAGTTTCATAGTCAGATTGCATGAACTGAAATGTGAAACTAAAGTTATTCCTCTCCTTCAGGTGAAGAGTCTTTTCTTTACTGTACTTTGAACTCAGGCTCATACTGGTGAAGGTTAACACAGATTACATACTCTAAATTTAGACAGGCACTGGTTACAAAAGGGGGACGCTATTGGTCTTTGTTGTTGTTCTACATTAATGGAAATTGTTTCCATCAACAGTACCATATTACCAAGAAAGTACATAACAGACAGAGGACCCAGTTCTCTCTGTAAGCCTAGTATTAAAGTTGAAATTATACTAACCAAAGACTCTCTCATGATGGAATCATGTGGGTCACATGCCACCTTTAACACCACGAGTTGTTCTGATGAAGTTGGATATTGTATATAATTAAAGTGCTCGGTATTAAAATACATTGAAATTATACTTGTAGCAGTTGTTCCTGACTTAAACTTTTTCGTTTGGTTGACTGGGTTGTATTATATCTTCATGTATCACCTTTGATTTCTAAAACGCATTCCTGCATGTCTTAAGTCATTGAAATAAGCACCAACAAACATGTTTATTTTACTGCATATCTCAAAGACAACAATGCCAATGGAAGATCCACAGCACTTTTATGGCTGAGTGTATATCCCCCCTCTTTGAAAGAGGGTATACCCTGTATCATTATTAATTGCCCTAGCTTTGATTAATAAAAGTCATTCTGATAGTTCACTGGATCCTGATGCCTGCTATGTGCTTAACACTTCAGTCTATATATTCATCATTGAGCTTTGCTACTACAAAAGGATAAAATGTTGGTGCATTGTCTCTGGATAAATTATGTAGACTGCATATCCCTGGCTTTGATACACCAAAGAACTTGTGTCAACCTCGAGAGAACTTGTTGAAGGCAGTATGCTTCCAAAGCCTGAGGGGGAAGATTCCTTCTTTTTAAGTGACTTTTACTGGTCATCTCTTTCATTCTTTTCACTTTGGCATGCTTGAATTGTTTAAAAGTTATTTATTTTTGATGCTTTTATTGAGAGACTTCATATGTATTTTCTGTAAAGAATTAATTTAAAGCCTCAAGTCTTCTTAGTTTTGTTGTTTGTTTAACTTTAGCACAGCCCTCAACAGTCCTAGTATTTTGAGTGATACTTGCCTTCCTAGGTACATTTACTGACCAATTTTGTTAAAGTACATTGATTCCTTATTTGTATAGCTGAAACAAAAATAAAAACTAAAATAAATAAAATATGAGGAACATGATTTATAGTGCAGAGTTAATATTATTCCTGCACAACTGTGGTAGTCTTTGGCACTCAGAAATGGTGAAAACTGAAGAGAATGTGGAACAATGCAGAATATATATATATATATATATATATATATATATATATATATATATATATATATATACTGTAAACTCTCAGTTAACTGGAACTCAAGCAACCAGAAAAAAATATCAAAGAAATACAGTAACATTTTCATGTGTTGCACTTTCTGTCCCCCCTGCAGAAACATACCTGATGTTGTTAGAGTTTTAGACTTTTAAAAAGGAAGCTAGGAATACATTCCCTCCCCAACCTGAGAAAAAGTCAAACCAAACAAACAGTATAGGGTACAGTATTAGTCAGGCGTATTTTTAATATTAACTCTCAAGCAACCAGAAACCACAGTTATCCAGCATCTACCAATCCGCATAGGTGCCAGTTAACTGAGAGTTTACTGTAGATATATATATAAAGAGAGAGAGAGAGAAAGATCTCACATAACCTATTCGGAACCACAAGTGTAAGGCTTTTGTTAGTTCCTTGAAATAAATATATTGCTCTTATACCACAAAATACTTTGCTTCACAAATCAGATTTGCAGGAATTTTATTTATCCATTTTCTCATTTTTATTCTTATTTATGAATTACTGTGTTTCTACCAACTTCAATGGGCTGTGATAATACATTCCCTCCCTCCCCAACCTGAGAAAAAGTCAAACCAAACAAACAGTATAGGGTACAGTTATTAGTCAGGCCTATTTTTAATATTAACTCTCAAGCAACCAGAAACCACAGCATCTACCAATCCTCATAGGTGCCAGTTAACTGAGAGTTTACTGTAGATATATATATATATATATATATATATATATATATATATATATATATATATATATATATATAAAGAGAGAGAGAGATCTCACATAACCTATTCGGAACCACAAGTGTAAGGCTTTTGTTAGTTCCATGAAATAAATATATTGCTCCTGTATCATAAAATACTTTGCTTCACGAATCAGATTTGCAGGAATTTTATTTATCCATTTTCTCATTTTTTTTTTTCTTATTTATGAATTACTGTGTTTCTACCAACTTCATTGGGCTGTGATAACTATTTAGTTGGCATCTCCACCTTTTGTTTAAAATTAAATTGACTTAAAATATTCAGAAAATAAGATTCCATATATGAATTCAAAAAATAGCTGTCTTCTAATACATACTTGAGTAATTAAAATCACCCAAGATTATTGTTGGTAAATCATCCATATGGCTTTTTAGTGTGTTCAAAAACTTGATTCATATTAGGTCTGCAATATGCAACTAACAGTCTACAATCAGACACAGGAATTAAAATAATTAGCAGAACAGTCATTATTTCTTCAGAATTTCCTACCAGCTCCAAAGTACTATTTATAGAATTATGTACCACTAGCAGTAAAACCTGACTTCTTCAATCAGGTCATACTAAAATGTATTTAACAAAGCCTGATATTAACACATTATCCATTTCCCAAGACTCAGTTATAACTCTGATTTGAAGCTTGTATTGCTGTTTAATTATTTCTAATTCCTCTTTATTCCTTTTTGTATAGTACAAAAGTTCAGTTTGAGTTGTATAGCAAGGGAAGGAACAGGAAACTGCGGCAACTCTGATGCAGTCAGTGTTGTGGAGTGACTCGCTGTGGCCACTGAGTTCCCATACTCGCTGCAGGGATACCTGCAGTTCTGGAAAAAAAATGTGAAATTACAATACTGAACATACAAACTCTTCTGTACTAATGGAAAGAACTGGATGGAGGAATGAAAGAACTCCACACAAAGTATGCAGTGATACAGAAAAGGAGGTCAAACACTGAAAAAGGAGAAAACATTGCTGAGCTGGTTCTAGTGCCTGGCAGCACATCCTGTTAAGTATTATATCATGCAACAGTAGCACCTAAGCGACATCAGCTAATTGTAGTTTTCACATTCAGAATGGGTCAATGATAAAGATGAGACTGTTTTAAAGAAATCAAAATAAATGGGGAAGGGGAAGAACATATTAGGAAATGACTTTCTTCAGTGCAGTACTGAGCATGCACATACTATTACAGTAATATATACATTAAACTGTATACGCATTGGGGGTGAAAGTGCACTCTGATACACTATGGTTTGGCACCCACTGGCAATATTATCCAATTTAATTTCCTGACAGTACATCTGCCCTCCTCACTTTCTCACTTTCAATTTCTTAAAAGCAATGGTTTGGGTAATGGCACTGACACAAGACAACTAATAAGAGAAAGTGGGGTGACGCCGAATGCAGCTAAAGAGAATATGTCACAGGAAGATGTTCAGGAACTTCTGTCAGCAGGAGATGGATAACAAAGAATGTGCCCTTATAGCTTAGAACAAAATGATCTAATGGAAGAGTTGCTTAATTTAACAGAGATGAATAGATGTATTAAGAGCAATGAAAGAAAGAGATTACAGAAAGTCAGTAAGACCCAAAATGTTAGAAGTTTGATAAAACAAATGAACAGAATAATCAAGACTATTCACAGAAATTCATGTGATATAGCAAAAGTAAATGGGATATATTATTGTGCTGCTAAATTAATAGCAGATACAGTCTTACCACAAAATCACAAATCAATAAGGAAAAGGAGGGGAAGAAATCAAAAGCCATCATGGAAGTATCAAACAGAGAAAACTATAAAGCAATTAAGACAAGAAGTACCACTGTTAGAAGAGTACAGAGGCGGGAACAGATCAACAAAAATACTTAGGTGTGATAAAAGCAATGCAAAGCAGTAGAACAGACCAGGATCTATTGTACACTATTGCAAATAAACTGAAGATGTCCGCACAGACAGAAAAAAATTAGACGATATGCACATAAATATAAAGGAAAAGTACAACATAAGCAGTTCATTGATGACCCAACAAACGTTTTATATAGAATTTGGAAACAAGGCAAAAGGAATAGAAATACCTCCAAAAAACAAGAAAAAATAGACACATTTTGGAAAAATATCTATGAAGATCACATGGAACGCAATAAAGATGCTGAATGGATAGAAGAAACAGAAACAGTAAGAAGTTCAAATGCACAGGGAATGAAATGGGATGAAGTAAAGGCCAGAGAAATTGAAACAAAATTAAGAAAACCCAGGCCCAGATGCAGTATTTAATATCTTTACATGAAGACTTAGCCCTGAGTAAGGACTATTTAAATGCGTATCTCGAACAGACACCAACCTGGTTAACAACAGGAAAAACAATACTCTTCCTTAAGAGTGAACCTAAACCATATACTAGAACTGATGCCAATAGTTTATAGTCATTTAGAAGAAAACTCAATCAAGGCAACAGAACAAACAGGTAATAAAAAGAAGACATACGGAACAAAGGATCAAAGGATTTTTTAAATAAAGTCATACTGGAGAATTGCAAAAAAGGGGAAGAATCTAACTATGGCATGGATAGACCAAAAAAAAAATCATTTGACAGCATCACACATTCATGGGTAAAGGAGTACTTACAGATGTATAAGCTACACCCTATATTGATCATTTACATTACGGACACCATGAAACAGTAGCAAAGCACTCTGCATCTAAGCCACGATAAGAGACAAATTATTATCCCAGGGATAAAAAGTCAAAGGGGGATATTCCAGGGTGATTCTTTGTCACTGTTGCTTTTTTGTCTTGCCCTTAACCCATTAAACAGTCTACTTAGCAGATTAGATCATGGTTACAATTTGGCTCCCAGAAAACAACAAAGTATAAAGACTTCTCATGTTCTTTTTGTGGATGATTTATAACTGTGTAGCTCATCAGATGACGAACTGAAAGTACAACTGCAAGTGGTCAGAATTTTCACAGATGATATAAGAATGTCATTTGGTTTTGATAAATGTACGAAAGCAACCTTTAAAGCAGGAAAGCTGCAACACCAAGAAACTATCAGTCTGGGACAGAAATGTGATATAAAGGAACTTAAGCATGAGGGAGTGTATAAATATTTGGGAATTGATGAAGGATCAACAAAAAAACATGAACAAATGTGAACAAAACTTAGTAAGCAATATTTTAGAAGACTAAAATTAATACTGAAAACAGCCCTGACATCCAGGAACAAAGTCCAAGCTATAAACCAATTTGCTCTTGCTGTTCTGTCCTACAGTTTTGGACAGATTCACTGGTGTCAAAAGTTCATTTGGACAGGAAAACAAGAAAAATGCTTCAGGCTTATCAAATGCTTTATAAAATTATGTGTATACTCCCATTCTGAAGGAGGTATGGGCCTCCTCAGAATTGATCACATGTATAGATCTGCAGTAATAGGAGTGATACCTTTCTGCGACCTCACAAGATCCAAACATAGTGAAAGGTTTAAAACATGAGGAGAACAAGTCTAAGATGACTTCCCAGCTAAGTTTAGCAGAAGCATATTGGTGGCAGGCAGGAATGGAAATTAAACCAGAAGTAGACAAAAGTCAGGCAGCAACTGAATATGCCAAAAACAAAATAAAGAATATAAGGTGAAGGATCAGATGAGAAAGGAAGAAATGTTGAAAAGGGATAAATATAGTGCTAAGTACAGAAAATTCCTGGAACATCCTCATGTCAATCAGGATCTGGCACAGGAATGGTTTAGGAGAGGTGAATTTAAACCAAAAGATGAAATGTCAATACTGATAGCCCAGGATAGTGGACTACTTGCACGCTGGTTTACAAAGTCCAATGAACATGCCATAGAAACAGACAAATGCAGTTTTTGTAAAACAAAATTGGAAACAGTCTCACTTCTTGTTGCTGGGTGTGACATACTAATGGCAGAGGGCCTGTATACCGAAAGGCATAATAATGTGGCAAGACTGCTGCACTGAGGATTGTGCAAATACTAAATTATTGAAGTAGCTGAGAAGCACTGGAAACGTGAGCCACAGAGCATTATAGAAAATTATGACGTTTGTATCACTTGGGATCACCCATTACCAATAATTCAAAAAAATAGATGCAAGAAAAGCAGATATCATAGTCCATGAAAATAAAATAAAATTAGCATTGATCACTGAAATTGCTACACACGGTGATTAGTGTCTTATGTACAGAGAGACACAAATTCATAAAATACCAGGGTTTTTCAGGCAGAAATGAGGCTGATGTGGGAGAAGGATATCCAGACAGAATAGCAGTAGGAATAATGGGTCTTAAAAACAATTTACAGTTGTATTTAGATATGCTATCAATACATGTAACTCTGTATGAATTGCAGGAGTCAGTTCTGGACACATTGTGGTTTGCAAAGATCACATTTGGCTAACATTGAAGACTGAAATAATACTAATTTCATGAACTTTAATCATTCTTTGACTTAAGAATGGAGTCCATTCCCACTGTAGAATTGGAAACCCAAAAGACTTGGAGAAATTAGACAGAGTCAGTACTAGCCTAGCCAATTTCTCTTCAAAGGGGAGGACGCAAACCCTGTACCTTGTATTTGTGAGGTAAACACCTTAACCATTACGTTAGCACCTATGTTGTTACATGCTCTTTGCCCAAAGAAGATAACATAATTTACTTGTTATAGTGAATTGGAATCAACCAAGAATAAGTATTTATTCCATATGTTAAGTGCAGAGTCATGATACAATTATCTCATCTACATCAAGTAAGCCTTTATGATAATAGCAGTTCTTTCCCTGCAAACCTTACCCTTCTTCATTTTTATGTCTTATTCCATTATTTATTGTTTCTTTTTAACGTTTCTCTTAAATTTTTTTTATCATCTTTCCATTCTGATTCATCAAACAAATTAATTGCTCTGTTATATGTCTTACCAATATTTACCGTATATTTGTCACTGTCCACTAATTTAGTTTTTTACACTCATCTTAACGGTGGATAACTTTTCACCATTTTTATCACTAGTTAGATATTTATCCTTTACATCATCCATTATCACCACTTCAGGAAAAATGTGCACTTGAGTAATATTTATTGTAGAAAAACTAGACAATTTTTTATTTTCTTCTGTTGTTATTATATCCTCTTCTTTTTGTAATAGTTTCTTCCTACTTCTCATCACAAAAGAACGTTTTTTTTAATTTTTGTTTTACAAACTATGCAAAAGTTCTTAGATTATTTTAATAAGGTGGATTTTTTTTAACCTCTTACTGCTCAATAAATATCTAGTATTACTTACTCTACCACAGCTGAGTATTTAATTAATCTTCCCCATTCAGATTCATCATTATCATTTTGAGGAGAAAGAATGTAGTAAAGTCGAGTAAGTCGTATTTACCTTTAACAGTAGATGTTTGAATTCTTCATTGTCTCAGTTTCATTTTAGGTGATCTGCCCAGGTAACCTACTACTGGCCAGCTTTCAAAAGCTCAGACTCCCCTCTTTCTCTGTCTTCCATTGACAGTTGATTGGCCAAGTATATCCTGAGAGGGAAGGCTTTAGCTGTCACAGGAAGTGAGTGTACAGGTGTTTTTGCTTCCACAAAAGAGGAGAAGTACCTGAAGCCACAATTATCTAGCAAGAGTACATTTTCAGCCAATCACAATACCATATAAAAAACAAATCCAACAACAACCAAATGAAAGAAGTGTAACCCCACCTCAGTTATGCACAATCTGGGAGTAACCTGGTAGGTGTTGCAATTGAGGCAGGGAGGAATTTGAATATCTACTGTTGCAACAAAGTAGGACTTATGCAGATGTACTATGTTCCTTATTAATATTGCATCATCCCAAAGTTTATCCTACCTGGGAGGTGGAATGATAAGGAGCCAGTAGCCCCTAGAGAATGGCCCTAGCAAGGCCTGCTCTGGAGCTTGAAAAGGAAACTAGTCTGTAGTGCTTTGTGAAAGTATGAAAGGACAAGGATGCTGCCTCTAGAATGCTTCAACAGTCTGCACTTTTCCAATATGCCATCGAAGAGAATAAGGCCCTAGTCAAGTGAGTCTTAATCTTGTCTGGAAGAGAGTTATCATGGTGGAAGTAAAAGAATAAATAGCAGAGGACAACCATCATGTAATAGTTTTCCTTAGAGACAGGTTGACCTCTATTAGCACCTATATAGGAGACAAACAACTGTTCAGCAATCCTAAAGGAACTTTGCACTGTCAAGGTAGTACCTGAGCTGCCTGCATGCATCCAAGGTAAGTAGAATCTTTTTTTTCTTTGTTTTTTTGGATAGAACACTGGTAGACTGATGTCTTGATTCAAGGTAAATTCAGAAACAACTTTAGGCATGAATGATGGCAAGGGACCTTCTTACCCCAGACTACTCCTGCACCTAAAGGGTTTGCATCTCCCATACCTGTGTGTGGTACTGGAACATTCCCGGAGGATATGTTTAACCCCTGTTACACAGTGACCAGCAAATCTACACTAGAGGGAGATGGGGCAAAAGGTAAGTGGTTTGCGGTCTTAGCAGTGGCCCTGACAGAATCACTAATTGTAGACTAAGGCATATTTTTATTTTGTTTTTTCCTTTTAGGTTAAACCGGATTTGATTGGGTGGGGCACCAGAGTTAATATCCATCAGAGGAGATAACACTATCTGTAATAAAATTCTGACAGTACTGGATATGTATCGCAATAAGCACTTAAAGTTTCTACTAATACATCATGCTATATTCACAAAAAAGTTTGAAATGTGTTCAGAATTCTTTTACGACTGACATATAAGTTAAAGAATTTCCAGTACACAAAGTCCAAACACCAAAGCAGCAATTGTGCCAAACTAGCATTAAAAATTAGAACGTATACCTTAATCATTTCAGACTTCCATAAAATAACTTTTAATAGCAATTTAAACTATATTTCTTGTCAGACAGAAAAATCTCCACAGTTCATTCAAATAATTGCATTTGTTGTAAAATTAAGATTAATTGTTAAAAACAAATACATATAATAAATAAGGTATAAATGCCAAAAAAATAGATCAAAAGACAAAAATAAAGCAGAGTAGCAGTTAAGACAGGTGCAATTACTTCACAGTTCTGACTGCAGGAGACAGCCCCTAGAGTCTTAACAGCACATGTACGTACACCACACTGCATTTAGTAGAGAAATACTGAAAGTTTCCTTAGAAATAGTAAAAATAAGCATTTGTTAAATATAGAAGCCAAATAAACATTACTACATGCAGAGATTCTCACAGGAATTTCTGTAAACATTGACAGAAATAAAATATTAAAATAAATATATTTTAAATAAATATAAACATAGAAAGAGAATAATAAATTAATAATAGAAAGAGAGGAAGGGGGTCCCCAAGTGTATGCAAGCTAGAAAAATCAGCACAGCACCCTATGATGAGTTGGAGGACTTTCTTCTTTGGATGGCAGAAAGATTGAGCATTCACTTCCTGTGACAACAGAAGGCTGTCCTATTAGGATATGCTCAGCCAATTACCTGTCACAGGAAGAGAGAGGGACAGGAGTCTGAGCTTTTGAAAGCCGGTCAGTACTGGGTGACCTTGGCAGGTAACCCAAAATACCACTGAGGCAGTGGAAATGATGAACATCTACTTCTCTGACCACATTAATTAATTAAATAACCAGTTCTATAGCTGCTCAAAGATCTGACAGTTTGCACAGACAGCAGCACCACTGCAGGTCATCCTACAGTATATTACTAAACACTGTCACCTAGACCTTTAAGAGACTCTCCCCTACTCCTTCCCATCTACTAAAATATGGTATATTAGATGGGCACTCCTGTCATCATTGTTTTTGGCCTGGTGGATATGGGCATCCTGAGGCAGTGTAGTAACTGTCTTATGTTCACTGATGACCATTTAATTTTAGAACAAACACAGTATGTGAGAGATGTAGATACACAATGTCATTGGAGGCAAAGCTCTCACATACACACACAAAAAATGCAAACCAGGTTGTCAGAGTTACACCCCAAACACTCACTAACACCACCAAGGAGAAAACACATAGACCCACATATGTTGAGGTACTCACATGTAATCTACCCAAACCTCCAAAAAGTGTCTCTCAGTGGCCCTGTGCATACTCAAAAAAGACAGCACCTCATACAATCCATAACTTTGCAAATCATAGTAACCCTGCCCCCAAGCCTATTAGGTAACACAACACACAACCAAATATTCTAGTTATTGGGGATTTCACTGTGAGACATATTGATGTTCTCCTTGCCAGGCCAAAAAAAGAGATCACAGTGAGCTGTCTATCTGGAACCAGGATCTACCAGATCACACATGCCCTTAGATCTTTAGACCACAAGTATGAGTATGACACAGTCATAGTCCATCTGGGCATAAATGACTGAAGACAGACCTCAATGGACTATATGAAGACAGACATGATGGAGCTCTCTGACTATGTCTCCCAGGTAGATATGAGTCTAGCCTTGAGTAGCATCCTATCTTTACCAATTATGATGCCACTTTACCTGCAAAAAATGATTGACTTTAAAAATTGGCTTAGTTTCTGGTGTCACAACAAGGGGATCCAATATCTGTCAGCCTGGGGAGACATGACTGACAAATCATGATGCTTTGCCAGAGATGGTTTGCATTTGTCACCACTTGGCTTCCAGATACTTGCAACAATGTCATCTCCATATTGCCTGTTTCAGGCTGTATCAAGTTGTTAAGCCCTCCAACATAACAAAAATCACTCATGACTACCTAAAGGTGCTGCTCCTCTGTGCTAAGAGTTTAAGTAAAAACTGCACTCCCTGGAAGCATTCCTCACCCTGGAGAATGCAGACATAAGTGCAGTCACTGAAACATGGTTTAGAACCATGGAGAGCACCCCAGCTATCAAACGCTACAGTGACTTTCATACATTTCCTATCCCCTCAGATCAGGATAAAACAAAGGGAGGAGGTGTCTCAGTGTCCATAAAGGACAAGTACACTGCTAGACTGGACCAACAACATGACTTGCTTGAGCTGCTCCATGCCCAACTAACCATAGGTGTGATCCCATATCTACTCTTGCTAGCTACTGATCCCCTAACATGAGTCTGGAAAGCCACACCTCCTACCAAGTCCTACTGGAATCATTTAACATTCAGCCTAACACCATACTTAAGGGTGACTTCAACTACCCCTCCATAAACTGTGAGACTTATATGACCCATAATTCACTTGGTTAGAGGTTTTTGGACTTCATCAATGCAAATACCCCAGAGCAACTACTTAACCCACAACTAGAGGTACAAATATCCTATACCTGGTACTCACGGGCATGGGGGATGCTGCTCTCTCCCATGCATTAACTCCTCCCTGGTAAGGTCTGACCACAAAATGATCTCCTTTAGTATTAAAACTAACTTAAACCCCCATCAAACTCCAAACCTGTTAAGAAGTTTGCTAAGGCCAATTACCTCAAACTAATTGACAGCTTATTAAACTTCCAAGCCACTCCAAACCTTGATGACACTGAGACATATTCTGTGCTGTAAACAAAAGCACTGTATAACTACATTCATAGCTGCATAGAGGAGACAGTACTTGTCCAAGTTAACCCTATGATAACTGGCAAAAATAAACCACCCTAGTGGACCCCTAACATAAATAGGCTATTCAACAGAAGGAAAACATCCTCTCCAAAGCCAAGAAGGAACAGACACAACAGTGCAAATAGACACTCGTCTGTCTAAACAAAAGTTAGAGAACTGGTCAAATCTTACAAAGCAAACTACGAGGTGAACAGGTGAAAGATAACCATAAGCTTTTTTTTTTTTAATTATGTTTGCAACCTCAAGGGAAAAGCTCAGCAATGTGCCAAGTTAATCATGAATGTCAACACTTACACCCAGCCTGAAACTATAGCAAACCTGTTGCCTGACAACTTCAGTTCAAACTCCCCACCCTCATTACCTCCTACCACACCCAAAGAAATACCCACAACCATCCCCCTAACAGCCATTATGAGGGAACAGGTCCTAAATGTGTTCACTAAAGCCAAAAACACAGCCTCTGTGGGTCCTGACAACATTTCAGGATGCTTCTTAAACAGCTTAAAACAGAATCAATCACAGCCACTAGAAACCCTCTTTAAACACAGTGTCCATTCAGGCTTTGTCCTAAAGGAATGGAGGACTGCAGCAGCCATCCATCTGCATAAGGGGGGGGGCAACAGCTGACCCAGGGAACTACAGACCCATAAGCATGACCAGTCTTATCTGCAAAGCCATGGAGAGAATTATCATGGACCTGATCAATAACAACATAGGAATTCTAGATCCAATTTGGCTTTGCAAAGGGAGGTCTTGCCTGCTCAGTCTAGTGGACTTCTTTGAGAAAGTCACCAAGGCCATGGATGAGGGTAAAATGTTACACACCACTTATCTAGACCTGATCAATGCTTTCGACACAATCCTTCACTGAAATCACAGATAAAGAGTTAGGCATAAAACTCTGCATCATCTGATAGCAAAAAGGCTTACTGACAAGACACATGTTGTTTGGCTAGGTGAATCCACTTCCAATAAGAAACCTGTTACTAATGGTGTCCCACAGTGCTCAGTATTGGAATCTCTCTTGTTTGGTATATACTTCTCTGAAGTGAAGACCAGTAAATGCATGGGAAACCATAAATTCACTCCCAGGGTACTGCCAATGTTCCTTATGGACAGAAGCAGTCTGCAAAATGACTCAGGGTTCCAACACCCAAAGACCCACTACTGTGATACTACCCCATCCCATATCTGGGGAATTAAGATATAATACTGTCATTTCCTGGGTATTATTGGCTAGGCTTGTAAAGGCTCTTATGCCATTAGCCTAGTAATCACCAATGAATCTATGACTCTTCATTCCACTCATTAATAAACTCTTATGGTGAATACTACTTTATTTATTTATTTATTTATTGTATAGACAATTTACAAACTCCTTCAGTGTTGTCTACTTTAACTTTAACAATGCTCCAAAGATCTATTGTAACAAAGATAAAATAACTGGAAGTAGGATCTTTAGAAAAGGGTAGGAGCAAATTACATATAACAATGGAAATTGTGGGAACAATGCATGCAGAATAATGTTTTGGAGGAGTGAGGTTTAATGGAAGACTGGAATTGATCAATTTATGTAATGCTGAATTGGTGATAAATATAATAGAATATATGTGATGTGATGTATAATGTTGGCAACTGGGAATATGTTAGTATGGTTTGTTTTCTTTTATACAAATGTGCCTATGTTTTAAGTGATAATTCAACAAAGGAGTTAAACAACAATGATCCAAAGATTCAAAAAAGTTGCAATTATTATAAGTTGTTTTAAGTATAAACTCCTGTTCTAAAGAAACGTTTGTAAAACTCACACTTCTATAAATAGCCCTGAGCCAATCAATTTTCCAATGCATACAAATTCAAAGACTCCAGTTTTAGGTCTATCAACTGTTTAAAATGTATTGAACAACTTTATTTTTATTACTTATCGTGTTTGTGTTTTTCTTGCGTAGTCTGTTAAACTTTTACTTAGTTTTTAGGGAGTAATGTAACTATGGTAGGTTTAAGGGATTTTGTAGGACTGATGATGCACAAAGGAATCAGGTAGTTGTTTAAGGATGAGCCTAGGATGCAGATAAACTTCTGGTGCAGCCACTTTGATGTTTTCTTAATATATAGTGTAAACCAAATATAATTTATGAATCTATTTATGATTCTGTTTAGAGAACTTGCAACAGTACCATCAGGGACAGTATCTATAACAGTTGGTCTATTACTTTTTTTAATACAGTTCTTTGGAAACAGGACTTATTGCTAAACACATCAACTTAGTTCACATAACAGACCTGTTAATTTCAGGAAAAATACAAATACCTTTAAACAAATACAACATAGTCTTGTTTCTAATGAGTTGTTAATAAACGAGCAACAATGTCAATCACACTTTAAAACCAAGTGTTTTATATATTTGTCTCTCTCTCTCTCTCTCTCTCTCTATATATATATATTTTTTTTTTTGTTTGTTTCTCTCTCTCTCACACACACACACACACACACACACAAAAGACATTTATATTTTCCATTGTACACACCCACAAAATAATTAAGACAGTGAAAATGCAAGCTAATTTCAAGGATCCGAGTCTTTTCTGTTAAGGAGAGATATATGTACATTTCCCTGCAGATGCAGACAGTTTAGTAGGCACAAGTTTGTATATTCACATTACCTATGTTGTCTGGCTGTTCCTCTGTGACTTAAAGGGATAAAACCTTGACTACGCCCCAGATGTCTGACTTCAAGTAATGGCGTGGGTGCTAAGAGCTACTCAGGGAGGGAGAGATGTTTTTAGTTGGCCAATCACCACTGAAAACCATCAGGGCCATGGATATGAGTTTAGCCATCGCAAGCTGGTAATGATATCTCTCAGCAGCAAGCAGGAGGAAGCATGCACAAACACAGGCAGGGTTTAAGAGCACAGCAGTGATTTAAGCACTCAAATCCACAAGCAGGGGCAAAGTTAGGATCTTACTAGAGATGCCCTCTTTGCCAGGGTGTCAGTGAGGGCACAAACCACCTCCAGGGCCTTTCTAGATGATGGCCCCACTAGTCAGCTCTTGCATCCATGCTGTAGAGTCCCAGTATGCAGGAATGAATTGGCTCAAGACAGAGAGTGGGAGGCTCCACAGTAATGGAGATAAAAAGTATACAGAGAAGAAAAAAGGAAACTGCTGAACTCCATTTGTACCATGATTCGTTATATAAGAAAAAATACTTTGCTTGAATGTTACAAAAATCCTTTCGGTATCCACTACTTCATTCAAATTTTTTCCTCAGTTAGCATGGTCATAGAACTCAAGGAACAAATACACCGAAAACAAAACTACAGATGGTATTCATTGTTATTACGCAAAGATATTAAGTTTATCCTCGCTGTCCACTAATGAGCACAGTACATCCATAATTTATAGTGGCCAGTTACGCTATTATGTGATGGCAGCAAATAAGCCTAAGCAAATGAAGTCATAATGAGATGTAAATGAGGAATGAGCAAAAGTGTATACTAATGAATCATTCTCGCCACTATTTGCGATTCATAGTGAAATTTTCCAGATTTTCCATACCCTCCACAGATACGTTAAATAAAGGGGAATCTCGTCTATGCTAATTACTTTGCAATCCATGAAAATTCAGTCACTTGTTGCTAGCCTTGCTATTTTCCGTTATGAACTGCTTACCTTGGATGAGCCAAAACTACATGAGCTCAGCAGCCAAAAAGGCGGAGATATAGGCAAAGTATAACTCACTATAATTTTGATAATCAAGAGATGCTTGGTAGGGTTAGAGTGGACAGGGATATTATAAGGATGTAAGTGAGTATGTATGACCCCTTAGGGGTATGGAGGAATGCGTGGACTTCCTATCCTTGCAGATACTAAGGTATGTATAGCCCTCACTGCATTTGCCACAGGGACCTTCTAGAGACAGACTGGGGACATGTTGAATATCTCACAGGGTTTTGCAGTGACGGTACTGCAGCAGTTTTTAGATGTACTTTTGACACGTGGATGAGTACATCCAGCTCCTGGTGTCACCTCAGCACCAAGCCAAGACTGCACATGCCTTTAATGGGGTGCCAAATTCCCCTGAGGTACTCAATGCAACAGATTGCATACATATTATAATTAGGAGCCCTTCTAGTCCATGGGGTGAGTGTTACTACACTAAGAAGGGCTACCATTCCATCAATTGCCAGGTAGTGTGTGATGCATGGGGGTGCTCCATCACCGTCCCTGCCCAGCATCCTCACAGTGTACGATTCCCATATCTGGCGCCCTGGCTAACTCTACAGTCTCTCCCTGCATGGTAGGATGCCCACTGCTTTGTTTTTCCCTCTCCCATTTTCTCTCTCTCTAGCTTTTTGTTTTCTTTCAGATGATGCTAGATATCCACTCATGACACCAGTGAGAAATCTGAGTGGAGCTACAGAAGATTACTACAAATACAGCCCTGTCACAGACCTGTATTGTCATTGAGAAGGTCTTTAGCCCCTTGAAGAGTTGTTTTGGATGACTGAATGAGTCAGTTGCCCTTCAGTATGACCCACTTACTGTGTGCAGGATGTTTACTGCACATTGCATTTTGCACAACATGATATTGCGTTAGTCTGGTGGTGAAGTGGCCTGTGCAGTCACTGCAGCTCCCAGTTCTAGTTCCACTACGTATAATGATGACCAGCCAGCCACAGTAGTAAGTGATCCCATGTGTCAGGCTCAGGCATGACATACGGATGCACAGGTAAAGAGGAACATCTAGTCCAGAATTATGGATCTTGATATTCAGGTTAGTGTTTCCTTACTTGACAAAAATAACAGTGTAATTGATTCATGCAATGATATCCATAGGCTGCAAAGTGTTTTTCATGATCTACTATCACTGTTTATCGGGCACACCTTCTGAAATAATTATATACCTATATACACATACGTAAAGTGTAAAAAGTTTACACACCCCTGTTAAAATGCCGGGTTTTTGTGATATAAAAAAATGAGACTACAATAAATCATTTCAAAACTTTTCCTACCTTTAATGTGACCAATAACCTGTACAATTCAATTGAAAAACAAACAAATCTGTTAGGGGAAAAATATAAAAAATAAAAAATGTATAATATGCTGGTTGCGTAAGTGTGCACACCCTTAAACTAATACTTTGTTGTGTGTGCACACTCTTAAAGTAATACTTTGTTGAAGCACCTTTTGACTTAATTACAGCATTCAGTCTTCTAGGGTAGGAGTCTATGAGCATAGCACATCTTGACTTAACAATATTTGCCCACTCTTCCTTGCAAAAGCACTCCAAATCTGTCAGATTGTGAGGGCATCTCTTGTGCACAGCCCGCTTCAGGTCACCCCATAGATTTTCTATTGGATTTAGGTCTGGGCTCTGGCTGGGTTATTCCAAAACTTTAATTTTCTTTTGGCGAAGCCATTCTTTTATTGATTTAGATGTATGCTTGGGGTCATTGCTGTGCTAAAAGGTGAAATTCCTTTTCATCTTCAGCTTTCTAGCAGATGCCTGAAGGTTTTGGGTCAAAAGTGACTGGTATTTGGAACTGTTAATAATTCCCTCCACTTTGACTAGAGCCCCAGTTCCAGTTGAAGAAAAGCAACTCCAAAGCATGATACTGCCAACACCATGCTTCACCATGGGGATGGTGTTCTTTTGGTGATGTGAAGTGCTGTTTTTGTACCAAACATACCTTTTGGAATTGTGGTCAAAAAGTTCAACCTTGGTCTCATCAGACCATAACATATATTCCCACATGCTTTTGGGAGACTCGATGTATTGTTTTGCAAATTTTAGCCTGGCCTGGATGTTCTTCTGTGTAAGAAAAGGCTTCCATCTTGCAATCCTACCCCACACTCTAGAGACAGGGAGAATACGGGAGATTCTTGTCACGTAGTACACAACCATTACTTGCCAGAAATTCCTGCAGTGTTGCTATAGGTCTCTTGGCAGACTCATTGACCAGTTTTTGTCTTGTCTTTTCATCAATTTGGGAGGGACATCTAGTTCTTTGCAATGTGACTGTTGTCCCATATTTTCTCCACTTTTTGCTGACTGTCGTCACTGTGTTCCATGGTATACCCAATGCTGTGGAAATTTTTTTGTATCCTTCTCCAGACTGATATCTTTCAACAATGAGATCCCTTTGATTATTTGTAATCTCTCTCTGTGAACCATGGCTTTTGCTGTAGCAGGCAACTGAATAAATGTCAGGTAAATCCTACTAGGACAGCTGAACTTTATTTGGGGTTAATCAGAGTCTTAATTGATGTCAGGTGTGTACCCAAGAAGACTGAATGCTGTACTTAAATCAAAAGGTGCTTCAACAAAGTATTAGTTTAAGGTGTGCACACTTATGCAACCAGTATATTGTACGTTTTTTATTTTTTATATTTTTTCCCCTAACAGATTTGTTTGTTTTCACTTGAATTGTACAGGTTATAGGCCACATTAAAGGTGGGAAAAGTTTTGAAATGATTTATTGTGGCCTCATTTTTTTATATCACAAAACCTGTTATTTTAACAGGGGTGTGTAAACTTATTATATTCACTGTACATATACATTATATATATTTTATTTCAGAACAGTTACCCATATTATTGTTTGTAAAAAAACATGCCTGATTGCTCACGGACTCCTGTTCAGTGACATCATAAGGCATCATACAAGACATTATCACATTTTTAACTACGTTGCACAATAAATCCTGGTTAGGTGGCTTACCTCTTTATGCATGGACACACAATCTTATGTTATGACATATATCTTTCGTTCCACAGTTCCATATGATTTTAAGCAGTACAATAACAGAAATGAAATGCTAACAGTTGAAGTGCATCCTAAGCCCCCTTTTTTTAAATAACTCATCCCTCTTTGAGTTAAACATTCACCTGTGTTTGTGAAGGTCAAATTGTAAGTAAAAGAAATGTCTTACTCGATTCACAGAATATCAAGGAAAATATGTAGTACACATCTAAAGATAGGCTAGGTGATGGTGCAAACAATTTTGAAGAGGTGCTGCCATGAAAGCTGGATGCTGAGTCAGTCCGGTGTTGTGAGCTACTTGATGCAGATAATCCTGCAGACACTGGTTTGACTGTGCTGCAGGACCATGATCGGCACCTCAAACGAGAAGGTCTGCTAGATGTAGATAAATACTAATATGATCTGCATGAAATTTGTTTTGCCTTGTTCCCCCCAACTAAGTATAGTACTCCCTTAAGAAGCACTTGCAGTCTCATATGATCTGCCCCTACACGTCTGGACAGTACCCAGTCTTTTCCCCTAGCAAGACTGACTCTTACTTGCATCTAGTAATCTCTAAGTAGTGTATGAATGGAGGAGGTCACAGATGTTTGGTGTGTCGCCATACTAGGGATTGTGATCATGGGATTATTCCTATTCTGTGTTATTTCTATGTATTGCTGGAAATCCTCACACTTTTCCTGGATGACTCTAACAATTTTCAAGTGATTGATTTTCTGTGGCAGTGCTCTGAGCCATAACAATGTCACAGAACATTTGCTACTAGGTAGCCAATGCTTTGCATGTTTCCTGGGGTAGCTGTGACAAATTCTTGTACCTGGCTCCCCTTTGTAAAGCTGTCACTGTGGACACTTATCTCTGAATATTTGCAGTCGGCCTGAAAGTGTTCATCTGGGTTTGGGGATACTGGTGTTAAGGTGCAGGAGTTTTATTCCTGCATAAGTGTAAGTGGAATGTCAGCATGTGTTTCACTGTGTGATCCACTGTCACTTAACATGTTGGGTGTGAGATCCTGCCATTAATCTTAGGGATTGTGTGCCACTTTCCTCAGGCTGCCTCATAAATATAACTGTTTTCATAATCATCATCTTCAACAGGCATTTAGCTGCAGATATCCTCCAAATTTATTGGTATAGTGGAACTGATTGTTTCTGATGCTGATCATGTAAAAATGTTTAGAGAACATTACTAATAAAGAAACAGCATGGACTAGTTTATGCTTATTAAGGACATATTGGGGACACTTACCATGCACACTGCTTTCACTGTCATTCTGTGTAGATATGGAAGATTCACCTAGAAATATATGTAATGATTATAAACCAACCTTCCTGAGCAGACGAATGTTGCTGCTGCAGATGTTGGTAACATCCAGTATCCACAGACAACCTCTGATTATTGCAGTGCCATCTTCTTCTGTGTCATAGTCATCCCCATGGATGGAGAGGAGGTATCCTCATCTGGTGCTAATGGGATAAATGTTGCCCCCCAGTACTGGCATGGACAATTGCATTCTGCCTAGTCTTGTTTCTAATATGTCCTACCATATCATTTGCGCTTTTCTTGCATTGTGTTAATGTGCAATTTCTTCTGCTGACTGCATTAATATCCTGGGCAACTTGATTCCAGGTTTTTGTTTTCTCATCTTGTTTGGAGCCCCTTTACCAAACAGACATTTATGATACATCTTAAGGGCTACCTTAGGGATGCAGTTTTCCTCATGGCTGCAGATGCCCTTTCTCTGTCTTGATCCACTAGTGTGCATCATTATTGCAGATAAAAAATATGCCACAGTCATACAGAAAAAAAAAGGCATGTAATCATTAATCAAACAGCACAGCAATGAAAGCATGCCTGCCATCCTCTCATAAAAAGTCAGGTGACACAACCCTATAATTATGTACAAATACAAAATCTCAGTCCAGTCATTGCATGTCATGATGTCTGGAGTCCAAGACATTTGCGGAAGAAGGTAAGTCCATGCAAATCCAAAACAGTCCATGCTGCAAGCATTTTGTTAGTCAGCCAATGGGTGAGGGCTATTCCCAACACACTGATGATGCTATGAGGGTCCACTCAATAAGTTATTACTTCCTTTAAGAGTTTCTTTCAAAACAACCTGTGGACTTATTAAAAGGCAAATAAGTGGATAAGTGGACAAATAAAAGGAGGTAATTACTTTTTGAGTGACTGTATTTAAATGCACTGGTTTTAGTGAATGCCTTTACCCGAAGAAGTCTCACCACTAGTTGGGACGAAAAGCGCTTAGTGTTCACAGTTGTTTTTATCTTCTACTTCAATATATATTCTGTATTTTTTATTATTTTTGCTTGTGCTGTATTAAAGAAAAGAAACTGCAGTACTTGGGGTAGACACCTTCTTCTGCAAGTGTCTTGGATTGTTGTTTGGTCTCCTACTTTTCATGATGTCTGCAGTATCATAAATACATTTGCAACAATAAAGCAGATCATTATCAAATGCATCCTTTCCCTAGCTGCTACCGCTGTCTTGAATTCATAATAATGACATTTTCCTTTCTTCAGTGCTTCTCAGAAATCACCAAGACAAGACATGTGTATGTTAAGCCAACAACACGTCCTTCCCATGTCAGTACTTCACAATTAAATCTCTGCATTTCTACCATGTATACATAATCACTGCATTACACCAAAGTAAATGACTTTCTCAGTGATCAATAATCATTTCCACTACTGTTGTAATGATTTTGCATTTATAAATAACAGCATTATAGTATTTACTACAGCCATTGTAATATGCCCATCATATCAATAACATGCACTTCATGATGTGAACTCACTAATTTTTACATTATTTTGAAATGTTTCATATTAATGTTCAATATTTCTATTATTTTTTTCTTACTTTAAAAAGTCTGCAGTTTCATAAGTCATTTACTATCCAACTAGAGCAACTTAATATGGTAGTGTTAACCTATTTCACATAAATTCAGGTCCATTTGTACATTTTTATGCAAATTAAGCCTTTTTAGGTTTATCTCCATGAATCACAGTAATATGTGAATGTTTACATCCACTTATGCACTTAACTCATTATTAGCAGCTCATGAATGTGGCCTTAGCTTGACGTGAATGTGCTGGGTACAAGAGCAGTACAGTCCACAGCAGCCCCCTGCATGACATGGGGAGGTGCAGATAGCTTCAGATATGCTCAAAGCTGAATATATTTAGAAAAAGCAAAACAGAGGCATATGCAAGAGAGTTTGCACAACCATGAAATATAATCCCTGCCCATCTAACACCATCTAGCACACCTTGTCACCACAAAGCACTCAACATTTGATAAAAGTTGATAGACACATAGGAATATTTAATTCTGCAAAAAATGCCATCCCAAAAAGTACTGCTATTCTACTGCATGAGGCACGTATAAATGACATTCAGGTGTAATAATTCAAAAACGTAGTTAAGGCAATGCCAGCAGCAGCAGCAACTGTAATATAAACAAAAATGATGATTGCATAATGCTTTTTATACACCATATAAATGAAATGTGAAAGTATTCCTTTAAAACAAAATGTATGTGACAAAGCATTTTTGGTTAAACTGAACTTGTCAGTAATAACAGTACCTGGTCTAATGCCTCTGCTGGTTAACTGGATTTGGTTAAGGTGATGTCACACTGCAGAGGGAGTGCTTCTAGAGCTGTTAACCACAGCCATGCTCATATTTTCTTCATTCTGGATCTGGCACTTTGAATGATGACAGGACCTTTGAAGGTACCAGGCCATGCTCCAAGTTGATTTAATAGAGACCTTGATAATGGTCTACCTTCTTAGCAATAAAGATCCCTCATGCATCCATTGTTCTGAATTGAAAAAGATAGATGTCTGGCAGGAGTTGGGTGAGCACCTATTTTCCCTGACAGGGATCACCTGGACCTGCCAACAGTGCAGCCACAGGTATAACAGCTTAGAGATGGGTAGACCTGACCAGCTGACTGAGTGGATTGACCAGGCAGAGGTGAGTGAGAAGGCCAGAGTGCTATCATAGGTAGTCTTTTTTTTGGTCATACTAAGCATAGGTTTAAAAAATAACTATAAAAAGGTTGCATAATTGAAGGTATTTGCTAAATAAATGTGCATAACAGCAAATATGAATGTATAATTATAATAGATTTACTAAAAATAAACAACCACAAGTCCATATGTATCGCTGCCCTCTATATTTCCCCTGGTGATAATATCAAAACTCTTGAAAACATCCTGTCCTGGTTCTCTTCCAATATAAAAAATGAAACCTATATACTTGGTGATACCAACATCAACTGGAATACTATTAACTCTGAAGCCCCATCCCACACAATCAACATGTACAACTTCTCCCAACTAATACATTCTCCAACCAGACCAAACAAAGATGGTACCTCTGGTACCATCATTGACTCAATCCTAACAACTCACCCAAACCTTATCACCAAAGCTGGAAAATTACCTACCAGCCTTCGCCGACCATCTCCCATCTCCACTGCATAAACAACACCACTACATACAAACCTGCAACCTCTCCTCTTTCAACCCTTTAACTTTATCCAAATGCTTAAAGCATACTGACTGGTCCCCTCTAAAAACCCTTCCTCTAGATGATGCCATTTCCTACTTTAACCACGCATTCCTAACCCTTCCCAATCAGCAAGCCCCACCTTGAACCAAACGTATCAAAACCAATCCCTGCCCATGGTTATCAAAAGACACTAAACTACCCTTGCACCAAAGGGACAAAAAATGGAAACAATATCAAAAACATAAAAACCCTAACACCCTCCTAGAGTATATGCAACTATGAAGCTCTGCAAAAAACCTAATAATTAAAGACTGCACTACTCCAAACTCAAGTCCTTGCACTCAACAAATCCCAAAAAATTCTGGGACTCCATCTCATCCATGCTGCATCCTGGCAACAAAGAAAACCCCTGCCCAGACCCCAACCTCTCCAACATTGAAACAATCATCTAGTTCAACTCATTCTTCATAGACTGCATAGCTAAACTATCAAACTCCTTCCCACCCCCCCTCCTACACCACCATCCCCTCCTGCCCCAAACACCACCCAATCGTCAGCCTTCCTCCACATCCTTCTGCCTCAAGCCCATCCCCACAAGCACTATAAAAAGACTTCTCCTCAAACTCAAACCCTGTCGCAATGCACCCGACAACCTTCCACCCACCTTCCTCAAACAATCTGCAGACAGCATTGCCTATCCCATCTCTATTCTTATACAAAGATACATACAAGAATTATACATCCCTTCTATCTGGCGCCATGCTTACACCATCGCCCTCCTCAAAGGTGGCAAAAATACTGATACCACCAATTTCAGGCCTATTGCCATCCTTTCCCCTCTTTCTAAAATACTAGAGAAAACAATGCAAGCACAACGCATGGCACATCTAACACTAAACAATCTCCTCTCCCCTACCCAACATGGCTTCAACCCTGGCCACAGCACCATGACTGCCCTTCTTTCCTTTCTTGAAACCATAAACCTCGAACACGACTCAGGCAAGTTCATATCCACACTATTCCTAGATCTATCAAAGGCCTTTGACACCATCTCACACACCCTACTTATATCACAGCTCTCCACCCTACATCTCTCTCCCACCACCATTGCCTGGTTTTCCAGCTATTTGTCCAACCGCCAACAATCTGCCCAATGGAAAATGTCAACCTCCCCCTTCCTTCCCACACCCACAGGTGTTCCACAAGGTTCTGTTCTTGGCCCCCTTCTCTTCAACCTATTCATTAACAACTTTCACCAATCCATCCCAGACTAATCTATCATCCAATAAGCAGGTGACTCAAAAATCATCTGCTCAGCCTTCTCCCCCTCCGAGCTCCTAGCAAAAACCCAACTAGCCTTTACCAAAACAGAAACCTGGATGCAGTCTAACCATCTGGCACTAAATGCAAATAAAACCAAACTAATGTTTTTTTCCCCCTACCAAAAACTCCATTGACAAATCCACATTCACCATACAGAGCCAAAACAACACCCTCCTTCAAACTGCTCCCAACATCAAGCTTCTTGGCATCATTATTGATGAAGAACTAAAATTTGACACCCACATCCACTACACAATCAAGAAAATCCACCAAAAGTTAGGTCTCCTCTACAGCCACAACTGCTTCCTAAGCATCTCTACCCATCAAACTCTTGCATCCACCTTCCTACTCCCCTCCCTTATGTATGGACCAATCTCCATCTTGGCCTTCAGTCCAAACTTGAATCCTGCCACCACAAGATCTCCAAATTTGCAACCAATTCAAAATACTCATCCCACTACTGCCACTCCCTCCTTACCTTCAACTGGCTTGAACTACCCAACTACCTCAGTTACCTACAACTCACCGTTGCCCACAAGCTCATCTTTAAACCTGATAACTGCCCAGCTCTTGCTACTTCCTTAAAACCTTACATTCCCAACCGCTCACTCAGATCCAAAAACCAAAGTCACCTTCAGGTCCACAAACCTGCATGACCTCCTGGCCATATACTGCTACATACATACATATCCTTAGCTAAACAGTGGAACTCTCTCCCCACACACCTACGCAACCTACCTAACCATACAAATTTCAAATCTCAACTACTCTCTCATCTTTCTTCCAAATGGGAATACCCTTGCCACACTCCAACTTAAACCCCTCCCCCCTCATTCCACTTTGCATTGACTCATCCAACTACCTCTACTATTACTTCATCCCACCCAAAACAATCCCTCCCTCACCAAAAACTAATTTTCTCTCTAATATCTATTGCACTATATTCTCCAATCTCAAATATACTATTACCTTCTCCATGCATATTTTCCTAACCTCCTAATGGCCAGTAGCTATATATTTTGAAATGTTAAACCTACAATTGAGTTTATAACAAAAATATTCACTTTATGCAAATGTTGAAATTTCTGTATTGAATTATGTCTTTTCATTTTTGTAACATTGTGACAAGCCAATTGCAAATATCATGGAGCTTATCTGTAAATGTTTAATTAGCTATATGAACTATGGCCTTTTGTAACATGTGAAATGTAACTTGCAATTATTGTGGAGCTTTTTTCCCTGGGCCTCCACTGAAAACGGGCTCTTCTTGGCCCAGTGGACTTCCCTGGTCATCAAACTTAAATAAAATGAAAATTAAAAAAAAAGTTATTATAAAAATGCAAAAAATGCATAAACATATCTGTACACAGAACTGCATCTGTAAATCAATACATGGAATGTTTATGAGATAACATAATTGTCAGTATAAATATAAATGTAATATATGTATGAGTAAAATAATCTATATATATATATATATATATATATATATATGTGTGTGTGTGTGTGTGTTGTGTGTACATATATGTCTGTAAATCACAGATATACATCTGTGTGAGTACTCTTTCAGCTATGTGTTCAAGTATATAAATGTATTTATACAGAAAGCAAAAAATATATATATTTCTACATAATTTAATTTAGTATTACATTATCTTAGGTAGTAGTTAAATTACATGCAGACAGTTTTTTTATAAAGAAAGGATTTTGTTTGTGTGGGCCAGAAAATAGTTATTAGTACAATAATTGTGTAAGACAAGTAATTTCTTATATAGTGTTACCTGCATATACAAGATGGCTGAACTCTCAGTCATATACCACACCCTAGTCAGAATGGAGCTTAGGAGAGGGGGTGGGGTTTGCAGTGTCAATTGAATGACCAGCATATACCTTAAGAGTATTTCTTTTGTATACATTTTTAAATCATTCCCCAATAAGCTTATAATTATTCGACAGAAAAGAATGCAAGCACACAACTTTTTTACAGCTAAGGAACCAAAAACTTCCTTGAATTGCTATATTTCTCTGTGTGAGTACAGTTTCTGCCTGAACAGAATTCACAGACTGTCACATGTCTTCTTCTTCTTCTTCTTTTGGCTGCTCCCGTTAGGGGTCACCACAGCGGATCATATGTTTCCATTTCTTCCTGTCCTCTGCATCTTGCTCTGTCACACCAACCGCCTGCATGTCCTCTCTCAGCACATCCATAATCTTAGGCCTTCCTCTTTTCCTGTTACCTGGCAGCTTCATCCTTAGCATCTTTTTCCCAATATACTCTGCATCCCTCCTCAGCATCTTTTTCCCAATATACTCTGTATCCCTCCTCAGCATATGTTCAAACCAACGTAATCTTGCCTCTCTGGCTTTGTCTCCAAACCTTCCAACCTAGGCTGACCCTCTAATATACTTATTCCTAATCCTGTCCACCCTCGTCAAACCCAGTGCAAATCTTAACATCTTTAACTCCGCCAAGTCCAGCTCTGCCTCCTGCCTTTTTGTCAGTGCCACTGTCTCCAACCCATATAAAATAGCTGGTCTCATTACCCTCTTGTAGACCTTCCATTTCACCCTTACTGGTACTCATCTGTCACAAATCACTCCTGACACTCTTCTCCACCCACTCCTTCCTGCCTGTACTCTCTTCTTCACCTCTCTTCCACACTCACCATTACTCTGAACTGCTGATCCTAAGTATTTAAACTCATCCACCTTCGCCACCACTACTCCTTGCTCACTATTCCTCTAGCCTCCCTCTCATTCACACACATATATTCTGTCTTAGTCCTGCTGACCTTCATTCCTCTTCTCTCTAATATGTCCACCTCTCCAAGGTCTCCTCCACCTGTTCCCTACTCACTACAGATCACAATGCCATTTGCAAACATCATAGTCCACGGGGACTCCTGTCTGATCTTGTATGTCAACTTGTCCATCACCATTGCAAATAAGAGGAGGCTCAGAGCTGATCCTGGATGTAATCCCACCTCCATCTTAAACGCATCCATCACTCCCACCGCAGACCTCACCGCTGTCACACTACTCTCGTACATATCCTGTACCACTCTTACATACTTCTCCGCCACTCCTGACTTTCTCATACAATACCACAACTCCTCTCTAGGCAACCTGTCATATGCTTTCTCTAAGTCCACAAAGACACAATGCAACTCCTTCTGACCTTCTCTGTACTTCTCCATCAACACTCTCAGAGCAAACATCGCATCTGTAGTGCTCTTTCCTGACATGAAACCATACTGCTGATCACTAATCATCACCTCCCTTCTTAATCTAGCTTCCACTACTCTTTCCCATAACTTCATGCTGTGACTGATTAATTTAATCCCTCTGTAGTTACTACAGCTCTGCATATCACCCTTATTCTTAAAAATCAGTAGCAAAACACTTTTTCTCCATTCCTCAGGCATCCTCTCACTTTCCAAGATTTCATTAAACAATCTAGTTAAAAACTCCACTGCCATTTCACCTAAACACATCCATGCTTCCACAGGTATGTCATCTGGACCAACAGCCTTTCCATTCTTCATCCTCTTCATAGCTATCCTTACTTCCTCCTTGCTAAACCACTGCACTTCATGATTCACTATCCACACATCATCCAACCTTCTCTCCCTCTCATTCTCTTCATTCATCAGCCCCTCAAAGTACTCTTTCCATCCGCTCAACACACTCTCCTCACTTGTGAGTACGTTTCCCTCATTATCCTTTATCACCCTTACTTGCTGCACATCTTTACTAGCTCGGTCCCTATGTCTAGCCAGTCAGTACAGGCCCTTTTCTCCCTCCTTAGAGTCCAACCTTTCATACAACTCTTCATATGCCTTATCTTTAACCTTCACCACCTCTCTCTTTGCCATGCACCTCAACTCCTTATACTCCTGCCTACTTTCTTCATCTCTCTGACAATCCCACTTCTTCTTCACCAACCTCTTTCTCTGTATACTCTCCTGTACTTCCTCATTACACCACCAGGTCTCCTTGTCCTCCTTCCTCTTTCCAGATGTCACACCAAGCACCTTTCTAGCCATCTCCCTTACTAGCTCTGCTGTATTTACCCAGCTATTCGGTAACTCTTCACTGCCACCAAGTGCCTGTCTTAACTCTTCCCTGAACTCCACCTCACAATTAACCTTTTTCAATTTCCACCATTTGATCCTTGGTGCTCATGTAAAATGTAATATTTTACAACATTATTCCACCAAAAGTCTAACAATTTGTTTATAACTTGCAGTAAAGTGAAGATTGGCAAAATATGACAATTTAGATACTAATAAACACTTAAACTAATGCATAGTAAGCAAGTACAGCAGTGAATGAAGTGTCTTGCATATTAGTACCAGTCATATCAGTAATATTAAAGAAAAAAGAGGTGAAATTACAGGTGCACAACAATTGTCTTATGTCTTCCCTTCCTAGGTGATGAGGAAATTGACTATAAATGGCACAAATATGAAAGAACAGATAGGCTGGTTGAAAAAGCTGGTAAGCATGAATAAGGTAGTAAAGAGTATTGTGTGTTTAACTGATTTTATTAATATACAAAAGGAAAATTTATAAAGGATGGTAACTGAAGCCCTACAGTGCATTTAGTACATTACTGCAACCAGGTGTAAAAAAATATGTCAGTATGCAAGTACAGTATTCTGTCTTTAACTAATTCTATAAGATGTAAGTATTTTAAAAAGATATTTTCAGTACAATATTGCAAGCAAATGCATATCAGGCACAAATATGATAATTTATGTTTGTGTAGTACACTGTAAAATGTAAACCCCACCAAAACTTGATGGCAATATACACTCTTTTCAAATACACAAAAGCACTTCCCATGTAATGTCATCCAAAGTATGAAAAAGCATTTCTTATACCATTCTTCCCAAACCACTAGTCCCATCTATGCATAAGCACTTCCAGCACATTCTGTTTTACTTCAAGAAAGATTTATAAAAATGTTTTAAAGAAATGAATGCAATATAACACGTATGAATTTGTCGTGTTTTTCTTGTCTCCCCATTTTTCTCTGTTTTCCTTATTGTAATCATGCATTCCTTTCTATCCCCATTTATTTTCATTTTTTACAGATCCAAATTCCTCAAATGAAGCCCAGGCATGTACCTCTCAGGTTAGGGAGTGTTTCATGGACATCATCAGAAGGTCAGGGAGGTGGCACTGGTCCTGCCATCACCCCGACACATGGCAGCCTGGCAAGCCTGACTGAATGGGGCTTCAGGACTTGGTTGGGGATGTTGTGGAGCAGCTTATGGACAGCTGGATTCAGCCAGTTGAGGCCTCCCTTCAGCATGTTCAAGATATGCTGTCCCAGTGATGACCATCATAACATCACAGGCCCCTACTCCTTCAATGCTGGAGTCGTCCACTGCATCACTATCTGGCACTGGAAATCTTTGAAACTGTGTGGATTGGAGACTCCTGCTGGTGGCACTCCTTGTCAGTCCTTCTTTCCTATCCTTCCTCTTATACCCCATTTTACCTATTTCCCACCCATGCTACTATCCTATTCAAAAAATATTTGAAAAAAAAATAGAGGGGTCTATCCTCCAACAAAAACATAGTGCCAGTCCTCTCACACATCCTCCTGCACAACTGTCTTGATATGTTCCTTCTATGTCACCCACTTTGTTGTGACTCCCCTTTTTAAACTTTCCTATGTCCCCCTTTGGATTCTTTAAAGTAATCAAGAGGGTGTCCATATAGGGATAGCCCTGTATAAAATATTTTAAACCCCTTTATTTTCTAAAAAAAAAAAAAATAATAAAAGCTGCTCAGTCCACCACTTGCTTTAGTTCTTTCAAGCGCGACTCCGCACAGCCACTTCTATCCGCAATATCTGAATACTTACAAAGCCTACAGCTTTTAAGTAGTGTGTCATATGTATTTAATGCTTAACTTTGGATACTTTGTACTTTTGCCATAAGTAGGTGTGTTTCTCCTGATTCAGTGTGAATAACCTGCACTTAGCTTATTTGCATACACGTGTAGTCACTGCAAAGTCCCAGACTATGAATACCAACCAATGCCAGCTAATAGAGAAATAATATTACTAACTATATCACTGATCTATTTATTCCTTGGAGACTAATTCAGAATGCTTACCTTTTACTGCAATTGTACTACAATCTTCTGAAAGCAAATTACATGCAGATTTAATTTGTATATAGACTTCCTAAGGAATGTCTTAGTTAAAGTATTATATAATAATATGATAAACACCCAGAGTAGTTTATTATTCTCTGGAGCCATATTATCATGAAATAACTACATTCATATTGCAACAGCAGCAAATTACAGAATGTGGACTATCCCTTAAGAACCGCCTAAATAAATTAAGAAATAGTAAGAATCGACCAAGTAGTTTTAAACCTTGGCTAAACTGATTATTATTCTAACAGTCACAGTTATAGCTTTATGTTTGCAAAGTTCTGCATTTCTAACTATAACTTATCATATTAGAATTGTCTTTTAAATGGATTTAGGTGCATAAGTACCTTCTATGATCAAGGTCTGTAGGTGAGGAAGAAAGCTCCTTTACTCCATGTACAAATAATTCAGTCACAACAAGAAAACTATAAGCAAAGTTTAGTCAGGTCATCTACTTTAGAGAACTATGTTTTAAAACAGACACTAGGCAACCGTCTTTTGCTTTTAAAGAACTATGTACAAACATATGGTAACATTTTTATGGCGTTTCATCAGCACAGTGCTTGCGAAGTATAGTGAAACATAAGCACAGACGTACTCTCCAACAGTTCTGGCCTTAAAGTATGATGAAAACGATGAAAGTCACTAACTAAATCGTTAGCACTTTCAACTTAAATTGAATCTGCAAAATACGTAATGTAAGATATTCAATCTTTTCTGCTGTTTTAAAAGCTAAGACTTCTGGAATACATTGGATTCTTGTGCAACTGTCTTTAGAAGCAGGAGAGTTTGTCTGGAAATGAGAAACGTATAGATGATGTATCTCATGGCAGGATTGAGTAATTTTGAATTTTTCTTGTAACATTCTCAGTAATTGGCAGCTAGCTGGAAAGTCAAATGTAGAATTTCATGTAAAAGACAAATCTAGTATAACTTTTAAACCTAACCTCCACATGCCTTCTAATAACTGTAATGTCACTACAGCTCTACATAAAATGCCAATTGAATCCTAAGAGCATCTCAAAGTATATGGGCACTTACCTGTCCTGCAGCCTCTGTCAGATGGTGCATCCTGTCTTGCTCTTCGGAGTCTGGCATTTTTTGTTGTTTCTAGAACTTGTGTCACACCTTTACTGTAATAAAATATCCCTCTGGACAAAGTAACTGATAGCTATAATTGCACTTTAATAGGTATATATCTTTCTGATAAATCTATCTAGCATGCTTGCCTTCTTTTTAAAGGGCATCATGTCAGTAAACAAAATGTTTTATCAGTTGAAACTGAGAAAGGACTAAGTCTGAATGTTCAGCTTGCAAATTAAAATCCAAATCTCTTCTTTCCTCTGAATATTTTTTTCAGTGAGAAAAAAATCCAAGTAGTAGTTCATCTGAACAACTATTCAGTTATAACAGTTTCAGTAAAAGTGATATTCTGAGCCAAGAACCAGATGACTAAGAATTCCCCTTGTCAGGCCATATGTGGGGAATGAACATTAATTTAATAAAATTAATCTTTACTCTGAGGGAGAAAATGTGTCCTCACTTGTTTTCTCCCTTTCGTCCTTTGAACTGTCAAATGTGCCAATGAAAGTCGACTGTTGGCAAGCAAAGTCACAGATGTATGTTGGCCTTTGTAAGTGCTTGTCATTATTTCAGAGGTACAGACAGAATTTCTAAAGCTTAAAAGAAAAAAATAAATGTGTAAAATGAACGGAAATTTAAAAACTGGTTCTGGTTTGATAGCAGCATTGTTTGTTGTTGTTTCAAAAGGTCTGCAGCCACAGAAACTAGTGTACCCAGAAACAATGTTAGGGGCTGCTGTTTATCTTTTTCATGTGTATGTGCAACAGGTCCAAATCTATGCTGCTGCTAATAGACCTTGGCAAAGAAGGAGAAGGGTGTTTAGACCCTGTTTAACATTTCATGGTCTGCATGATGCGGAAATTGCAGAGCACTATCGGGTGGATAGAGACACACTATAGGAACTCTGCAACCTCTGTCCTCAACTGAGAGCAAGGGCAAACTGAGGGGAACCAATACCTGTGGAAACTAAGGTATGTGTAGCACTTAGAATATTAGCTACAGGAATCATCCAGAGACAAACAGGGGATAAGCTGGGGGGTGTCACAGGCATCAGCATCCAGGATCCTACATCAATTCTGGCATGCTATGCTACAACATGCCACTGACCGCATACATTTTCCCCATACACCCGAGGACAGAGCCACAACTATGCAGGAGTTCTACCCCAAAGCACGCTACCCTAAAGTCTTGGGTGCCATAGAATACATGCACACTGAAATCAAAGCACCAGCTGGGGAATAGGGAAAGGTGTACATAAACAGAAAGGGCTTCCACTCCATTAACTGCCAGGTCATGTGTAATGCTAAGGGAATCATCCTGAATGTGTGTGCTGGCAACCCAGGCAGTTACTACAATTGTCATATCTGGCACAACTCTCAACTCTATCAGATGTTTTCTAGGGGGCATAACCCACAGGGTCATTCACTGGGGGATGCAGGTTTTGCACTCGAGCCGTAGCTGATGATGCCCATGAAAAATGCACACAGACCAACTGAAAAATGCTATAATGAGGCATTCACTCAAACAAGAAATGTCATGGATTGTGTGTGTCTGGGCTGCTGAAGTCACAGTTCAGGTGCCTAGATACCTGAGGGGGAGTCATGCAGTACAAACCCAGAACTTGTGTTCAAATTTTCACCATCTCTGCCATCCTTCACAATATTATTCTGAGAAAACAGCTTCAGCAGGAACACCAAGGGAAAGAGGTACACATCCCACCACCACTGGCAACCACAGCCACATGCAGGTGAGGAGTCAGAGGGGGAACCACAAGCCGCTGTGCGTGTAGGCAGACATAGGCATGCACAATATACCCTCGCCCTCGCCAAGAGACAATGGATAGCACACATGCTCATCATCTAAGGGGGGTAAAAACCTTCATCCTATTCACATGCATACAGTAACACTGATGCCAGGCAATGGTCACAATCTTTACTTACTCCTATAAAAGCTGTGTACGGCTAGCATCACACGTACTCAGCCCCGAAGTAAAATGCTTGTAACTGCTGGACTATCAAGGTAAGTGATGAACATGGAATAGGAAAATAAATGTCGAAGAACACAAATGAATGTCAGATCCTTGCATACTGTTACTTGCTAATGTAAGAAAGTAGAAAGCAGGTGATTTAAGGTTTTTGTGTTTGTACAGTATCACACTCACAAACAAACCAGTGTTTGGTCCAAAACAGAGAATACCAATGGAGTATTGCATTGCTTACCATGGAAATACCAGGATGACTACACAACTGCAAGAGCATAACTCTTGAAATACAACTTTTGTTGTGGTAACACAAATAGTACTTTGCTACCCCACCCCTAAAACAACAGGAAAATGAGAGTTTGTACAATCCAAGGAATACCACATAACTCTATTGCTACAAATGCTTTTGACACAATTCTGTCAAAATGCGTACACATTTACAACACAAAAGTCAATGTATATGATTGCTGGTCACATCAAACTGTGCCCAGCACTCCCCTGGCAGTGTCTATGGGCCATCTTAGACGTATAACACCCATGTGCCATTGACATTATAGTAATTTACACTTCCATAATGTAAGATAGAAGACTGTAAGATGACCAGTTTTAATAGTACTTGTGATGACAGTCAGAAAGGGTGTCCTACCTGTGAAACTCAATGCCTGCCAAAAATGCCTGTACCAATAGTGAGCTATAAGAAGTGCATACAGATAAATGTTTCATTTCCTAATGCATAGATATTAGTTTGCTTGTTTGTTTATAAGTCTGAGGAATTGTGGTGAGAGAGATGCTTCAGAAGGCAGTGAGGGATATTAGAATTAATGACAGACTCATGACAATCAGACACCAGTGTAATGATAGGGCAGTATTCATAATCTCAGCATATGCCCCACAGCAGGGTTGTGATAGTGAGGAAAAGCGTGCATTCAGATAGCAGTCGCAGGACCTACTAGATTAAGCAAGACAGCATGAATTGGTGTTGATAATGGGTGACTTGAATGCACATATCGGGACAGAACAGGATATAAGGACTGCCTAGGTCCACATGGGTGGGGCAAAAGGAATAAAGAAGGAGAAGCCATTCTAGATTTCTCTCTGGCAAATAGCTTGATAGTAGCCAACACATGGTTCAGAAATAGAGACAGTCACAAGATCACATACAAGAGTAGCCAACATGAAACTCAAGTAGACTTCCTCCTAGTAAGGAAAAGGCACTAGGGTAGAATCCATGATTGCAGTCATCCCCAGTGAAACAGTCGGCCCACAGCATAAACCATTTGTTGCCACAATCAGCTGCAAGCAGTTGTTATAGAAGGCTCTAAGGTCAACAGAGACCAGGCTGAAGACCTGGAAGTTGACTGAAGAGAAAGTACAATTCAAGGAATTACTCAGGGCTTTAGAACCCCAAGAGGAGGAGGAAATAGGTAAAGTTGATGAAGAATGGCAGCGCCTAAAAAACAGCATGTGTTAGGACTACAGAAAAGATATGTGGCCGAACCAGGTATGGAAATAAGGAACATAAGGAAAGCTGGTGGTAGAATGCAGAAGTCCAGGAAGTCAAACGAAAGGAGGAGTGCAGGAAGAAGTGTGATATAGAAAAGACTGACCAGGCTAGGAAGGACTACTGGTTGGCTTACAAAGAAGCTAAGAAAGACATTGCAATAGCAAAGAATAGGGCATCGGAGGCACTCTACCAACTTGTGGAAAGTGACTCAGTAAATGGCACAAAGAAACTATATCAGGATGCAAGGCAAAGACAGAAACATAAAGAAGATAGTCAGACACCCTTCATAAGGGATATCAGCAACAACCTGCTCATCAGTCTACAGGACATCAAAGGCGAATGGATGGAATATTTTCAGCAGCTTCTGAATGAAAAAAACTTCACAGAAGCTGTACTACCCCAGAAACAGCCTATGATGAGAGAAGAAGAGCCCACCCTAGATGTAAGAACAGCACTAAGGAAATGAAGTCAAAGAAATCAGCAGGCTCAGATTAGATCACAGCAGATATGATAAAGATGCTGGGTGAGATAGGGGAGAAATGGCTCCTGAGGGTACTTATAGCAGTGTGGAGAGAAAGGCATACCCCGGATGACTGGAGAACAAGCATACCCATGCCATTGTACAAGAACAAAGGGGACATCCACAACTGTGGGCAGTACAGAGGCATCAAAGTCCTATCACAGTGCATGAAAGTTCTGGAGAGAGTGACTGATAACCAGATATGCAGAGTAGTAGAATGTAAGATGGGAGATGAGAAGTTCAGAGTCAGACCGGTATGTAGCACAATTGACTCAATGTTTGGAGTGAGACAGATACTTGAGAGGAAGCTAGAGATGAGGAGAGAGTCCAAATGGGCATTCCTAGACTTGGAGAAGGCATATAACAAGGTCCCAAGAAAGCTGATCTGGTCAGTACAGCAGTGATTTGAAGTCCCAGAAACATTGGTAGAATTAGTGCAGGCTATGTACCTGGACCCCATAACTCAAGTACAAAGAGTGTTTGGCCTCAAAGAGGGGTTCCCAGTGGGAGTGGGTGTACACCAGGGTTCAGCTCTGAGCCCACTGCAGTTCATACTGGAGATGGACTACATTAGCAAAAAGGTCAGAGGGGACAGATCAACAAAGTTGTTGTATGCAGACGATGTGACATTACAGACAGACTCTGAACTAGAACTTCAGCAAAAGATAGGAGAATGGAATGCAAAACGGAAGGCACATGGGATGAAACTAAGCACATATAAGACAGTGGTAATGGCAGCAAATTGGGGAAATCAGAAGAAGCTGAGAATAGAGATAGAAGGGAATATAGTGGAACAGGTAAACAGCTTCATGTATCTGGGAGGTGTGGTTAAGGAGAAGGGAAGTCTGAATGAAGAAATCAAAGCTAGAATCAGAGGGGCTGCAGCCAACTGGCATAGAGTGTCAGGTATAGTAGTCAGAAGAATGCCAAAGAAGTTGAAAAGTAAGGTGTACAAGACAGTGGTGCAACCAGTACTACTATATGGTACAGCCACCTGAGCAGTAAAGGCAGAACAGTTGAAGCTAGAGGTGATGGAAATAAAGTGCCTGAGAAGGGTGGTAGGATGTACACTGTGGGACAGACAAAGAAATGAGGACATAAGAGCAGAAACCAAAGTAGCTCCAATTGCAGAAAAGATCAAAGAAACAGATTATGGTGGTTTGGACACATGCAGAAAAGCAGAAGACAATGTGGTGAGGAAGATTTGGGACAGACAGGAAGAAGATAAGAGGAAGTGAGGACATACATCAAAGAGATGGATGGAATGTGTGGAAGAAGATCTGTGACAGTCGGGCAGGAGTATGGCACTGAAATGAGAGAGTTGGTGACAGTTAACACAATATCCCGACTCCATGTAGAAAAAAATGGGAAAAAGGGGGCTGATTAGTTTTAGTTTCTCCTATGTCAGGGAGATATGGTCTCTCACGCATTGGTATGATTCGATCCATCAACCTGATGATGATGATATACATGTTTGCTATGTAACATGTTAAATCTAATGTACTTGAAAAATACAATAAAATATCTTAACATCAGAAGCCTTCTGTGCAGATAAATCAAAAGGAATATTGATCCTGTGTGTTCTCCAAATACAAAAGTCCCCTCACCTTCAAGTTCCCTAGCTACATAGTTCGCTTCTTATAGTGTAGACTCAGGCCTCTGAGCAAGGTGAGTGCAAATGAGGTGTGAACTCATTAGAATTGCTGAATTCCAAATGTTTGACTTTGTGTAGCAGATGAAAAAATAGTGTAGGCACTACCTCAGTGTTGCTAATGGATTGCAACTCTGAATAATTAGTGGTAGGGAGAAGGAAGACACAACAGCAGTTCAAAGTCCCTTACCTGCAATGGGTTTATCACCCAGGATACACTTACAAAGTGTAAAAGTAATTGTAGCAAGCTGTTAAATGGACAGCACACATTTCTCAGATTTTGTTCACTAATAGCCAAACTCTCCTTCCTTTAATGAAAACTGTACTTTACTGCCATGTAATATTCTCATACATTTTAAGGACAATGATGCAAAATGCCCTATACACTGCATGTCTGAGAGTACATCACAGTTAAAAGAAGAATGAATACAATACAAAGAGAAGATAGAATTACACTGTTGCAAACAATATTCATAAATGGTTGTGTGAGCATTCATTGCACTATGTAAGCAACACATGTACAAGCAACTGAGTGTACACATTATATGTCTTTATAATACTGTGGTGGAAATGGAAATTGCTTGGATGCAGAATGATTTGCATCCACACTGCAAATATGTTTCTGTGGCAAAGAGAGATAAGACACCCATACTATGTTTTGTAGGATCATTAGTCTGACAGTTCAATTTCAGAGTTGTGTAAAAATTTGTAAGGTGTGTTAAAATTATCTTGTAATGTTTGTGTTCCCTTTTTTAATATTACTATTTGTGTGACACATGGCTTACTGCAAATAAGGTGAAACAGATAAATAAATTACAATTAATAGAAGTTCCTTATATGATAAAAACAACATAAAATAAAGCTGTGAATCAATGGTGTGTGTGCAGTATATCTGGTAAATACAATGAATCACACAGCACATAGTATATGTAGATAAAGGTTCACGTCTCAAATATCTTTTATTGATGAGAAGTAATAAACACTTTTTACAATATTAATACATGTTGAGCTTTGCTAATTTCATTTGTGTGTTGTTAACCTTTGTTCAAAAGTGGTTTAATGGCCCAGACAAAAAGCACACATTGTCAATTTCATAAAATATACATATTTTGCCTTCCATTGCGCAAACACACTAAACTGTGTTGCACAACAGTCAGCAAGCTTCTACAACAACCACAGGTACAGAACACCTGCAGACAAGCAGCACTTGTCAATTTCAAAACAGATGCACTGTATCATGTGTGATCTTCCACCATGCAAATATGCTAAGTGGCATGGCACTGTGGTCAGCACACATACACAGTAATGAATGTGAAAATATACAGCTGCTGCCTTATTCTTCCTGTGGCAGCAAGTATAAGTTAAGGGCTACAATACAATTGAGCTTGGGTTCTAATCCAGCAAAGTCAACATTTATATTACTGCTGTTCCACTTTACTTCATATAAAAATTCACAATAGAAAAATAATTACACATAGAAATAACTATGTATAGCAGGTGCATTGAGCATACACAGGATATCATATATTAAATGTGTAACTGTGGGTATCAGTAGAATAATGGTTCTACAATTAAACATTTATTTTCTGAGCATTCATGTCACACATATATGGTTGAATACAACACTTTAATATATACGCAGTACTAATGAGCAGGTCTGACAAAGTCTCAGCTGCAATGAGCACTCCACACAGCAATGACTGTGAAAAATACAGCTGTTGCCTAGCCTTCTCTGTGGCAACTTCTGTAAGTTAATGCCCACAATACAGGTAAGTCAGGGTTCTAATCTAGCACACTCCAGATTTTATTCATGTGTGTTTAGTAAATTTTAAAATCTAATGAACAATGTAAATATAATTATAAATAATAGCTAATATGGCACTGGAGATCATATTGATTATGTGTGTGACTGAGGGTATGCTGACCATTAGGTTTCTGTACTTTAAAGTGCCTTTTCTGCTGTCAGACAAACTCCATAACTCAATGATGGTCAGATGCACATTAATGTATAAATCAGGACCTTCTCAGGTCACACACGTAAACTATTATCCACTCACTCTTTTATGGGTCTGTATAATTAATGAGCATGTCTGACAAGCACTTCTGTGCCAAGGATGAAAAAAACACCTATGTGAAGAATATTTGTAGTCTATTTTACATAGGTTTGGATCCCACATTGTACAAATTACTTTTATCAGTGTGAAAGCCACACCAAAAATGTGTCAGGTTATATAAGTTATACCAATACATGTATGAAAAGTGAAATCAACTAACAGGAACAGCAGCATCCAAACCAAAAACTAATGCTAACTGTCACATTATCCTTCCTAATCCATAAACTGCCATCCTCTCTGTTTGGCATTGTTGCTCTCCACTTATCATGCAAACACAGTATCATTGTTTGGGTTTGCGCACTAGCTTTAAACACGATAAGATGAATTGGTGGGAAAACACTTTGGCTGTTGCTGTTTGACCTGTCCTGACACGACAAGAGCTAGAAGGGAAGGCACCCAATTTAGGGCTCAAAGATGAGGTGTAAAGGAGTCTAGAATATTCACTGGGCTCCTTGTAAAGGCTATTGCAGGGGGACTATACCGGGTCTCAACACAAATCAGAGGTTTGGAATAGTCTTGCCAATGCTGTCTACAGTGTGGCTGGCATTTCAAGCACTGGAGAGCAATACAGGCATCACGACAATGACATGAAAAATCCCAAGCAGGCACAACTCAACCAGTGCCTCGACAAGTTTAGGACTGCTGACATCCCACAGTTGTGTAAGTACACAGATAAAGATACTTTAAATTATATAGAAATCTGGATATAGCAAAGACTGGTATGCATAATGTTCTTCTCTTTTTCTCCCCTTTGTCTTTTACAGCCACCAAGAAGATTGCAGCAAACAGGGATGCCCATGCTGAGCATTTGAAAAAATGTAAAGAAGCAAAGGTTATGTATGCAGCACAAAATATTATTTTATCAAAAGTATTCCTCTTCTATACATAAGTAGCAAATTAAGCATGCATATCTTAACTGTAAAATCAAGCATGCAGGCTTCAGTCTGTAGCTCAAACCAACTGTAGGAGTCAGTTATAATACAGAATTCAGATTTTTTGGGTTCATATCCAACAGGGAACAAATATATTGTAAAATAATTAAAAAATATTGCATAATTTCACCAAAACTGGCAGACATGGCAAGTTCTTAATTTAATCTGTATTACTTGATAAAGCATTATGTGCAATTGGAACAATTATCAATCATAGTTTGTAGTTGTTAAAAAGTGCAGTTAATTCAAAAGTAAATGTATTTATATCATACAAATTTACTGTATGTGACATATGATGGTTCTAATTATCTTTTTTTTTTCTTTCTCTTACCATAATCCTTCTCTCTCTCTCTCTTTTTATTTTTATGTGTGGGGTCACAGTATTCTGATGTCATCAATTTCAGTCAACTGACAACATGATTTCCAGCACAGGGTGGTAAGCCAACCAGTGCATCTCAGCCTGCCATATTTCCAGTGATTGCTGCACTGACACCCAGAACTTCCTGGACCCAACCTGGCAGTACTGCCTCTGCAGTCCCTGCACTACCTAGGCCCTCCACATCAGGTAATATTACCCTGGCAGCTGGTGCAGTGGTACCCTCTTGGAATACTGGCAGAGGTGGTGATTTTGCCATCTGCCAGAAGATGCCAGGCATGGTATGTGAGGTCATGGAAAGGTACCATTGGTGTACACCTCAGCCGGGTGGAGAAGATGCAAACCGGAATACTGGGCAAAAGAAAATATCACTCACTCCAAAAGCAAGTTCAAGAAGTGGTTGGGGATGTCAGTTCAGAGGGTGAAGACTAGCTTCTCACTGTCCACATGTTATTACCCATCTTTGTTGAGGTGACAATCCAAATTCATCCAAAATTCTATCCATGTTCATTTTACACTGCTGAAGAAGTGGATAGCTATGGTTCTTTCTTAATTTCTTCCGCCACATTCCTATATTTCACTTCCTTTTTTCTTCCCCCTGCTTGCCCCCCATTTCACCACTTTATCTATGCCATTTCCACACCTTTAATCTGGTCAGAAAACAGAATCACACACAAGGCAGAAATGGCCTGTAATGAAGCCCTTCACTTTCTCTCCTCTGCATTTGTGCGAAGTTTGGCATCATGCACCAATGCCGAGTGACACTGAATGACTCTTCACATCCTATGCCATGGTAAATTTACCTCTGTGCAATGCTCTTAAACCCACTGTACTAAGGAAAAACACAGTTAAAGAAAAGTAAAGGCACTTGTGAAAAAATTCATATAAACTTATTTAGACTGCTGGATATATAAATATGCAAATCCATACATGTACTGTTGTAAATCAATTGAGTATTGTTTGTTTTTATACACTAGTTCACTGTAGTCAATCCCTCTCACATATGCCCTAAATGATCACACATTTTAACTACATCATGAAAACATATGCAAAAAAAAATTAGACTGAGTTGGATTCAAACCCTGTGTCATTTGTACTCAAAATAAGAGTTCACTGCTCTTACACCTGCTGCTACAGACACAGCTAGGCAGCAGGTGTTTTTCTCCTACTCAGTAAGGTCTAAAATGCTGTCACACCTCTCTGCTTAGCATGTTTGTGCAGAGGAAAGCAAACCAATAGAACAATTATAATTTTCTCAATGAAGCAGAGACCTGTGTTTGCACATCACTTAACTATGAGCAAATGAGTTACATAGGAAGAAATGGGAATTGTGGGAACAAGTGCACAGGAGGAACGAGGTTTAAAAGATGGCAGGATATGAATGCGCTATGTAATGTTTAACTGACAATGACTGGATAGCATGTTTGCAACTGAAATTATGTTGGTATGGTTTATTTTCATTTATATAAATGTAAGGTCCCCTACGTCATACGTGATAATTTAATAAAAATGTTTCTTGTTAAAGAAAAAAACTGTGCAAATGGTGAGAGCCATAATTTCTGATATGAACTACTTATGAAAACCATAGTATTTGTTAGCTATTTCTACCATAACCAATATGGATAGGCACTTCTCAAGTTCAAGTAGTAGTCATTAAATGTGTATCTTTTATCTGCACCTTGCCATCGGTTGTACAAACCAGCTGCTCAGCAGTGGACTATGGAAAGTGCTCATTAGCATGTCTTGCTTATGTTTATTGCCCAGCTAGACTTCGTTCCATTAAAATTCATGTAAAAACACTTTTTACTGACTGAACACATATTTACACAGAGTTGTGTGTGCCCTGCACCCATGTACTTGAAAACATGTATATCAGTACTAGTTCCCAAATGTCAACTACCCTACAGGAATAAGTAGCACAACAGCATTGTTACATCATCTAAACCTTTATATTGACAACAGACATTCAGATGGTCTTAAACATGTGTTAATGTGGAAAGCAATTCTTCACAATTATAAGAACTGTACATACACAGTTGCATCCATGCTGATCACAAAATATGTGTGTAGCTGTATGTGACAATAAGTGTGTAATGTACAGTCAGATGGAGAAACAGATGCATGTCCTAGTTCTGCTACATGCATTCCTGACAGCTTTTTGCATCTAGTTTGAGAAGCTGTCTTTTAAAATATAGCTGTACATTGGAAACACAACAGGAAATACAAAATCCACACTTTGCATACCATTCTCATAACAGGATATGTTACCCACATCATATAATGATGATGACATCATATAAAGATTCCTATGACAAGGCAAAAACATACTTCAGGGTGCTGCAATCATTAACTACTGTGTTTGGAAGATGTGAACACAATACTTATATTTGTGTTAAATTACCACAGCAGCCACATTGTGTGTGTGTGTATGTATGTCTAAGTGTGTATGAACAGTCAGAGGGACATCAGTCAATATCCTACTATCATCACTCCAGTCACATGCAGAGCTAATGTCTTGAGGGTCATACATGCCTACCCAACCATTTCATACAGGCCTCCCATTTTCTCCTACACATATGAGGATGTCATCCAGTATAAATTTTTCAGCAGCAGTGTAAATGTCACACTTATGCCATGGCACTTGCATTAAGTACTAAGTTCTCTAGCTGGTGTACCTAGTTAAGTATGGGTTCTAATCTCACTGCAGTCAACTGGTGTGTGTGTATATGTGTGTAGTAAGGACAGCGTAGTGTATATGCTACTATCAGCAATCCAGTCCCATGAAGTACAGATATTTTGACATTCATACATACCAACACATCAATTTCATACAGACCTCCCAACATCTTCTCTCAGACATCCAATGATTATGTCGTCCACTACAAATTGTCCAGCAACAGTGAAAATATCAGACTTGTGTTGTGGCACTTGAGTTAAGTAATGAGTTCACTAGCTGTTTTAACTAGTTAGATAGGGGGCTTTAATCTCACTGCAGTCTACTGGGGTGTGTGTGTCTGTAGTCAGAACAGCATAAGTCTGTCTCCTACTGTCACCAATCCAGCTCAATAGACAACAAATATTTTGAGAGTCCTACATGCCTACACATCATCACTTGTATACAGGCCTCACATCTCACAAACATAACACTGCTGATGTCATCAGCTATTAACTGTTGTCTGACATTATAAAAGCCAGACTTGTGCTGTGGCACTTGCGTTAAGTACTGTGGTCTGTAGATAGGTAAGGTTTTTACTCTCCATGCGCTCAACTGGTGTTTGCATGTGTGCTTGTGTTCACATTCTACAGATTATTTTATAACAGCGTGTGAGACACTCGTTCTACCATCTTCTCATCAGACAATGCAGATACCATCAGCTATAAAGTGTTGTCTGACACTATAAAAGTCAGACTATTGCTGTGGAGCTTGCATTAAGTACTATGCTCTGTAGATAGGTAGGGGTTCTTCTCTCACTGCAGTCAACTGGTTTGTGTGTTTGTGTTCAATTGGTTCACATTCAAGAGACAATTTTAGAAAAGCATGTTTGACACTCCTACTACCATCTTCTTCTCAACAGACACTGCTGATGTCATCTGCTATAAAATATTGTCTGATACTATAAAATCCAGACTTGTGCTGTGGCATTTGCGTTACATAGTGTGCTCTGTATATATTTAGGTAGGGGTTCTAGTCTCACTACAATCAACTGGTTTGTTTATGCATTCAACAATCAGTATGGTGACAATTTTAGAACAGCATGAGTCTGCAACTATGTCAGACACTCCTAAGAACATCTTCTAGGAACATACACTCATGATGTCATCCTGTATAACATGCACTTTCATAGTCTCAAGAAAAACTTGTGCTGTCAGTAAAATTAACTATTGTGTTCTCGAGCTTCTTTACATAGATATTAATAAGGCTTCTAATCAGACAGCAGACAACTTAAGCGTGTATACATCCAAATATTACTTTTGAGACAATTTTACACAGAGATGCAACTCCACATCCATTTCAGACACTTCTCCCAACATGTTGTTCTCAGCATAAAGTGATGCTATCATACTCCATTAAGTGCAATGCGACAGTGTTCAGACATACGTGGGGGTGCTAGTGTTACATTGCATGACATTCATCTTCTATATCTACACAGGCATAATGTTCAAACAGACCCAGTCTACAGCTGTGTGTGTGGTTGGTGGTACATTATGGTCACTGTATAATATTTTGAATCACTTGCCATTTCACTACTATTTAGGAGAACCTTTAACATAGCCCCATACATCAACCATCCTCTTTTCCTCTGGCCAAATGACAACCTTCCTGCAAAGGAATGGAGGATGTCCTTATGTCAAATATGCATGAACACATCATGAAGCAGACTCCTTCCATGAGCCTCTTCAAGCCATCCCCAGACCACTGCATGCCTAATTGCTAACTCTGTCATGGTGTGGTGCACGTCCCTTACGGACAGTGGCAGTATGTAATGTAATCCAACACATAAGCACATATCTTACTATCTTCCATCATATAGATATATGGAGTTTCTTTTAAATGGTATAATAATGCTTAGGATTTTATGAGATGTTGGCCATTAGTTTAATAATGTTTTATGACACTATGGACACTTGACATGTCAATGTTGCTGGCATTGACATGTGCCATGTTGAGATGTGCATGTACAGTATGCCTACAAGAGGGTATTACAATCTGTGATGTGAGCTAATGTATTGAGGGCCACTGCTGACATTTCATCACATGCTCCTTCTATAACAGCTGCAGTAATATATCTCCTGAGAACTGTTGACAAAGTATGATAAATATTTATGTATATTGGAGTATTAAGATGTGTTGTAGTGAAGCAGATTTACATTCTACACAGTTCTTTCAACCATCACAGTGATACTTGTAGTATGGCCCAGGTGTGCAAGTATCTACCTACCATCATTAAATGCTCTGTGACAGACATCAATATAAATTCATACTATTTACATGGACACACAAGTCTTGTTTCATCCACGTTTTAATGCTGTGATATACACAAAAATATGTTTTGATTCAATTACAACCTTGTGGAATTCATTGTATGTGCAGTTGTATTCCCCCAGAATTACTGAGGTGGTCAGCAGCACCATTATGTGACTACCAGAATTTGTCAGGGAATGTTCTGCATGAGCCACAAACAACTGATTTGTAATGTGTCCTCATATGGCATCAGGCTACTCAAGCACAGCTTTTCCATGAAATAAATACAGGCATATGTTGTGCAATTGATGTAATTATGTGCCACTGGTACAGCTGCATGACTGTGATGCATGTAATGCATAACCAAGGTTGTATTTGGAGGTGTTTTTACAAATCATTTATTTCAATAACTATGAAATGTTAAGGGGAATACATAACTAAGCACAGAGCTGTTTGTGAATGTCACTAGTTATACTAAATCAAATAAAATAATCTGTTAGCGGACAGTTTGCCTCACACTTCACCCCACTGTCATCACTGGCCATCAGCTACAAAGTATATATGCAAACATTACTCAGTTTATCTGCTCAGGACAGCAGCTCATCAGTGCGCTCTGTGTGGCTAATAAAGTACAGTAGTGTACACTTACCATAAATGTAGATGTTCGAGTGTATTCACTGTTGCAGTCATCACATTTGGGTTATCTGCTTGCAGTAGCCCTCAGTCGGCCTGATTATCAAAGTCTTGGGTCCTGCATCGGTTGCTGTTTCATCTTCCATGATGTCAGGTAGTCAGGGGTATAAAGCATGCAGCTGACACCATTACATCAGTTTTTCTTGCCCCAGATGTCAGGTGCCCCCCATAATGGGAAGCAATTATATACAAGGTTACACCTCCAACAAAAAAGCAAATACACCAAAAAGCTTTAAGCATAGTAAACAAAAATAGAGGTATAGTCAATAGAAGGCAGGAGGGAGGGTAACCAGGACTGCAACAGTAAATACACTCGAACATCTACATTTATGGTAAGTGTACACAACTGTACTACGTTCTTCATGTTTCACTGTTGCAGCCATCACATTTGGGTAGATTCCCAAAGCTAAGGATGGGAGGAGGTAATTAGATAGCATTAGGACCAGCTATAAAGCCCTGCAAGACTGCAGTGGCAAAGCCAGCTCTGGATTTAGAAAAAAAAATGGCAAGTGGTAATGCTTGGTGAAGGTATGTACAGAACTCCAGGTAGCAGCTTCTAGGATGTCCCTGGTAGGGACACCTCTGAGAAAAGATGTAGAGGAAGATGCAGTCCTGGTTGAATGTGGTCTTATCCCCTGTGGGGTAGGTTTTCCATGGTGCTTATAGCAGAAATGAATGCAATGGCCTATCCACTTAGAAATGGATTGCTTTGAAATGGCCTTCCCCTCTGCCTCTGCAGCAAATGCAACCAGCAGCAGTTCAGATTTCCTGAGAGGTTTAGTCTTGTCCAAGTAAAATCTAAGTTGTCTATGCATGTCCAAGGAGTGCAATATTCATTCCCCTTTGTATAGTGGATTGCAAAAGAAGGATGGCAAATGAATGGACTGATTAAGGGCCACAATGGATACCACCTTGGGCATGAAGAAGGGATTGGTCCTGAGAGGCACCCTGTCCACATGAAAGATGATGAAAGGCTCCACTGCCATGAGGGCCTGCAATTCAGACACCCTTCTTGCTGAAATGATGGCTAGAAGGAAGGCTGTTTTCCAAGAAAGGAATTTCAACTCTGCATTTGCAGCTGGCTGAAAGGGAGGTACAGTGAGCTTTTCCAATACAAAGTTAAGGTCCCAGGCTGGAGTAGGGGCTCTCCTGGGTGGTCTTAAGTTTTTGGCCCTTCTGGAGAATTGCTTCAGCAGTGGATGAGAGAAGAGGGGTGGGTCTGTATTGTAATGAGCTGAAATGGCTGAGGCATGAATTTTGATGGAGGAAAAGGAAAGGCCCTTGTGAAGTATTGAAGAATCTGAGGTAAATTGGGCATTGCTGTGCCCATCCCCTGAGTTTGGCTCCAGGAACAGATTTTCCATTTCTCAGCATAGGATTTTCTAGTACTAGGCCTCCTTGACTCCAGAATGACATCCATCACTTGCTTACTGAGGGATTGTAATTGTAACGGGGAGATCAGGTATTTAGCCAGGCTGCCAGGTTCAGGGTTTGAAGCTGTGGGTGCAGAATCTGGCCCTCCTGCTAGGACAGCAGGGCAGGGGTCTGAGGCAGGTGCCAGAAGTGACACACTGCACAAGAGGGGGTACCAGTGTTGGCGTGGCCAGTCTGGTGCAATCAGTATTGTCCTTGGTTTGTCCTGTTTGATCGTTAGTAGTACCTTGGAGAGGAGAGGCAGAGGGGGAAAGGCATAAACTGATACGTTTTTCCAGGTGATGGACAGGGCATCTGTTTTCCAAGCTTGTTTATGGGGAGTCCTTGTGCAGAATTTGCCCAATTGGTAGTTCTGGGGGGAGGCAAACAGGTCTATCTCTGGGCTCCCCCATTTGTTTCTCAACATGTTGAATATCATTGGTTCCAGTTTCCACTCATGTGGGTCCATGAGATTTCTGCTTAGGCTGTCTGCCAGGGTATTTAGCTTTCCTGACAGGAATTGAGCCTGTAGGTGCACTTGGTAGCTCAAGGCTGTGTTCCACAGAGTCATGGCTAGTCTGCAGAGAGGATATGAGTGGGTTCCCCCCTGCTTGTTTATGTACCACATAAAAGTGGTGTTGTCAGTCTTTACCAATAATTGTCCTGGAAGAATGTGGTCCTTGAAGGCTGTCACAGCATTCTGTACAGCTAACATTTCTTTTTGATTGATATGCAGGTGCATTTGACTTGGGTTCCATTTGCCCTGAATGCACTGCCCTGCCAAGTGAGCCCCCCATGCATAGTCTGATGCATCTGTTGTTAGGGTTTGGGTGGCAGGTGGGTAGAATGAATGGCAGTCCCTTGTTTTGGTGCCAGGCCTCTGCCCACCAAAGGAACTCTATCTGTAAACAAAGGTATGATAGGAATCATTGATTCTAGATCCTGAGAATGTTGACTCCATAGGCTTTTTAGATACCATTGTAGTTTTCTCATATGCAGTCTTGCATATGGAATTAGAATGCAAGAGGCCATGAATCCCAGGGCTTGCAGTATTTTCCTTGCAGATAGCTGGGTCTCTGTGGCCAGTAGTTTGAAGTATGCTGTCAAATGAACTTGTTTCTCTGGCGTGAGGTAGGCCATCTGGGAAGTTGTATTCAAGCTTGCTCCCAGGAATACAATTTGTTGGCAGGGTAACAAGATGTGATTTATTTTCGTTTATGGTGTACCCCAGAGAAGTTAGCAATTTCTTTACAAATGCCAGATGATTTAATAGTATGTCCTGGCTTTCTGCCTGAATTAGACAATCGTCCAGGTATGGGTATATTTGAATATTTCTTTGCCTGCAAAATGCAATGACTGGAGCTAGGCACTTTGTGAACACCCTTGGTGCAGTAGATAAGCCAAAGGGCAGTAAAGAGAACTGATGGTGCATGTAGCCTGCTCTGAAGCATAGGTATCTTCTTCAAGATTCCCTTATTGGGATGTGCAGGCAGGCTTCCTTTAAATCCAGTGTTGCCAACCAGGCATCTTTGCCTAGCATGGGAAGCAGCAGATGAAGAGTTAGCATCTTGAATTTTGGGATTACCAAAAATGTGTTTAGGATAGGCAGGTCCAGGACAGGATGCCAGGAACGGTCTTTTCTGGGTACCAGAAAAAGTCTTGAGTAGAAACCTTGCCCCCATTCTTCTTCTGGAACAGGTTGAATAGCCCTGATACTTAAAAGAGAGAGGACTTGCTTTTGAGCCTCTGCCCACTGATTTGGGGTAGGTCTGGCCAACAGTTTGGGGTTGGTAAGGAGTGAAAGTGGAATCTGTATCCTTGGGAAACTATATTTAAAACCCATTTGTCCTGGGTAATGAGTTCACAATTTTTTGCATGCAGGGCAATCTTTCTCCCTAAAGGAACAGTCAGTTGAGCAGGGCTTGGAAGGTTTAAAGTTACGTCATTGAGAGAGTTTACCATAGGGGGGAGTCTTACTACTCCCTGTTTTGGGAGTGGGAGCCCCCCACTGCTTAGGCTTGTGAGTACCTTGGGGCAGAAGCCTGGGTGTTCTGCTGGTTCTGGTTTTGGATTGAGAAGGTCCGAAAGAGGCAGGAAAGGACCAATTCTTAGAGAGCCAATGCCGACTAAATCTGGGAGGCTGTACTTACAGGAAATCTTTAACAGTTTGCATAGATTTAGATTTTTCCTCCATCTTTTTAAGTACTTCTTCTGCTTTGGTGCCAAACAGGCGGTCTTGGTTTAAGGGAGCATCCAGTAATTTAATCTTAACATGATCTGGCAAAGATTGCTCCTTAAGCCAAGCATGCCTTCTAAGTACAGACCCAGTGCCAGCAGCCCTGCAAGTTGCCTCTAATGAATAAAAAACACATTGCAAAGTATCTTTTCCAACTTGTTCATCAGAATGCATTAAATCCTGTAATTCTTTATTTTCAGCACAGTCAGGAATCAACATCATTTTCTGATTAAGCAATCCAATAATATGCTGCTGATACTTTAACATATGAAACTGGCAGTTTAAGGCCCTAATGGCCAAAGTTGCAGAAGTGTATACCTTCTTACCCCATCTATCCAGCACCCTGGAATCTCTATCAGAGGTGGTAGGATTTTTGTTAGTAGTAGCCTTAATGCCCTTGGGTCCCTGTGAAATGGTCTCAGGATCCGCAGTAGGATTTTTAAAGAGGAACTTGTGAGAGTCAGGTACCCTGTAATACCTATCAGGTTTTCTGGGAGCAGGAGGTAAAGTGTCAGGTGCCAGGCATCTACAATTCCAGTACAGGAGGGATAGCTAAAGGCATGTGGAGGCAGGAGTAAGAGTTCCCGAAGCCTCTTTTTGGAGTTAGAGTAATCCTGGCTTTCCTAGCGGAAATGCTCCCTAAGAGTATACAAGGTTTCACCAAAAGAGAAATCCTCTGGAGGGGAAGCAGAGGGAATGAAGTCCTCTGCATCAGAATCCTCATAGGTAGATAATGGCAAATCCTGGTTATCAGAGAAAACAGAAATTTCAGAATCCTGATCAGAAGAATCAGAAGGAAAATCAGTCTTAGGTCTCTTAGAGGGGGAAGGATGGCTTCCCCTGATTAGAGTAATAAGGTCTTCAGGCATTCTTATCATTTGTTTTTTAGGCACAGAGGCCTGACCATGCGGTCTGGGCATCGGTTTTCTAGGCATGGATCAAGTTTTAGGCCTTGAAGAAGAAGATGGCGTCTGTTTAATATGCAAGTCAGTAGGCCTGAATACACCCTCAGAAGCCAGTACCTGCACAGCTGCTCCGGACCCATCCAAGGTAGTGACATCCGCAGGTTCCACAGTCAAAGAAGCATCTCGTGGCATATCGGACTCCGAATGGGTCTCAGTAGAGACCTGCGAATCTGAAGTAGTGGACATCAGGGGATGCGAAAGTGCCTCACTGAGTACCAGTGAACTGGTGACAAGCTTAGGAGAAGCATCGTCAGCAGCTTTGGACCTATGCATTCTGTCTCTGTCATTATCTTTGCGTTTTTTCGGAATGTCGGAAGTCAGGCGGCTTACCAAAGCCATTTCTGGATAATTGAACAGAGTACCAAAATATTTGGATGCGTAAATGAACTGACGATGAACAGTACGCATTTTGAATAAGGCACAAAACCGACAGCGAGGTACGTCGTGGTCTGGGCCTAAGCAAGGAATGTAGTACGAATGAAAATCTTTATGAGGTATTTGCTTTTCAGAAGAAATACAATTAACTTTTACTGACATCGGTTTAGAGCAAGAAAAAAGATCCACAATGGGGTACTTAGCTTAGTTGAAGACTTTGGATCTGAAACTCAAAAACAAAAATTTCAGGAGTCGGCCAACTGGCACTTGTGAACTGCTTCTGCTTCGGGCACTGCACGGCAAGAAAGACTGATGTAATGGCGTCAGTTGCATGCTTTATACCCTGACTACCTGACATCATGGAAGATGAGACAGCAACCAACGCAGGACCCAAGGCTTTGATAATCAGGCTGACTGAGGTCTACTGCAAGCAGATAACCCAAATGTGATGACTGCAACAGTGAAACATGAAGAACATCACAGAATCAATGAGCCCTGACAACATCCCAGTTTGCCTACAGCTGGGCCCTGACAACATTCCAGGTTGCCTACAGAGTGACTTAAAACTTGATTTAGCAGACGCAGTTGGATCCCTATTCAACATAGTCTCCAGACAGCCTATGTTCTCCTAGAAGGGTGTACAGAAACATGTCATCCATCTGATCGGGGGGGGAATCACCTGATGCATGGAGTTATTGACCTATATTCCTGACTCTCAATCTATGAGGCAGACCAATGAGGCATCATGGATCTTATCAAAAAGGACACAAGTAATCTCATGACTGTGTACCAAAACCCATGTTTGATTTGTTAAGGCTACATTATGTCTGTCTTCAAGAATGTCACCAAGGGCAAGCATGAGGAAAACACTATTATCCTGCATAATATGACCTTGCCAAGGCATCTGACACAAATCCACACCTGGTTATTACTAAGAAACTGTCTCAAGTGGGCATAAACACCTATGTCACCAAGTGGGTTGACAAATGGATCACATACATGACACACAATGTCAAAGTGTGTGAAGACACCTCTCTCGAGAGTCCAGTGACCAGGTCTGTACCTCAGGATTCTGTACTAGGCCCTTTGCTGTTCATTATTTAAGTCTCAGAAGTCAAGACTAACTTACACATCTTCTGTCTAACCAGATTTGTTGGGGACAGTCATTGAATCCCAGATTTGTATTGGTATAATGCAGACAGTATTAACACACACAAAGGATTGTTGTTAGAGCCATGGAGCCACAGTAGATGAACAAAAATCACGGGGGGAGGGGAATTAGTTCCTTTATGAAAGCACTATAGACAGCATGAGCACACCAAGTGGTATATGACTTATGTACTCAGGCAGATTGTATGCAAAACTTCCACCAGCATGTGCCCAAAGTGCTGACTAATTCCTTGTATGTAGCACAACTCCTGGTTATGTGCAGGACATCCACATCAAAGGGCATTATTGTCCCATTGTTCTTAGACCTCTTCACACCAATAATTGAATACTATGCACCCTTTTGCATGCACCTCCCAACACATCTTCCTGCGATGATTTACTCAGGTGCATCACCTTTGCCACATTGAGCTCCCACATATCTTATCGGCCCTAGCTACATATTCTTTTTGATCTATAACCATTAGGAGTTGACAGTGTAGAACTCCCTTATGCATGTGTGATACTTGTTCCTCTGATGCACCCAGTAAATACAGAGCTCAGTGACAACATTGATGGCACAGTTTACATTCAGGCAAGTGTGGATTGTGGTATATATATATATATATATATATATACATACATATATACATACACACACACACAGGAGCGCTACAGAATCCTGACAGCCCCAAATCCTGAAGACCAAAATCCTGAACGTTCAAAATACTGAAAAACACACAGGATACCAACACTCACTATATTCCAGCACAAGTCCATACAGAAACATATTACCCTTCAAATATATGCAGGGGGGCAAGCCCCCCTGTGCCCTGCACACCCCCTGCTACTTAAATATATCAACTCCAAGACTGCACTTCACTGCACTGCTTATACTTGGAGAACAGTAATATAGTTTGCATTTTATTTGTTTCTGTATGTACTTGTGCTGTAATATAGTGAGTGTTGGTATCCTGTATGTTTTCAGGATTTTGAGTTTTCAGTATTTTGAACTTTCAAGATTTTAGTCTTTAGGATTTTGGTCATTCAGGATTCTGTAGCGCTCCCATACACACACACACAAATACATACGTATGCCATGCAAACCTGTCAACTAGCTAGGACTGCTCATAATTTAAACTACAGGTGTAACAATAAAACACCTCTGAAAGGTGTTAATTTTTGAGGAAGGTGTGCTTGATTCCTCTTATAGATTACTGATGAATAGGTTCATAGGTAGGTACTAGGCTATCTGCCCGAGGGCATTTATAAGCCTAGGCAGTGTGTGTCAGCTTCCGCTGCCCCATTGATTAATTAACTGAGCCTCTGTCAAGAAGAGCCAATGAAGTGATCCCAGGGGTGTATTTTCTGTTACCCATCCACTCATCAAGGTTTCTCTTGAAGAGTGTTAGTGAGGGGCTCTGCCTAATGTAGTTAGGCATTTTGTTCCAAAGCATGGGGAGTCTCTGTGACAGGAATCTATCCCTCCAGCATGTTCTATTTATTGCTGTGGAGAGGTTTTACTCACTAGAGTGAGTGGCTCACAGTGACTTGGATTTCTTTAGGTGGAGCATGTCCATCAATTCTGAGTTGGACATGGCTTTGTAAGTCAGGCAGAGATCACCTCTGAGTAAGCGATATGCGACTCAGTACAGCTGGAGTTTTTCCAGTCGGGCTGCATAGGACATATGTTTGAGGCCACTAATCCTCTTGGTGAGGTACTTTTGTGGTCTTTCCAGCTGTTGGAAGTGTCTTGTGAGGTACATCCCAAATGGGGCATTGTACTCTATGATGGTCTGATGAGTGACGAGTAGAGGGGCACTATAACCTCTTTATTTCGAGATGCGAACCCTTTATTAATTAGATGGGCTACATAGAAGGATTTCCTAACTACTTTGGCAATATGATTGTCAAATGAGAGATTACTATCTACCTGGGTCCTCAGATCTCTTATTACCTTTTCTGTATTAAGGGGGCTGCCACCCATGTGGTAATTCATGGGTGTTTTGTTTTTCCCAAACGGGATGACTATGCGTTTTTTGGCATTTAGCTTGAGACCATGACTTTGACACCAGGTGTCTGTCTCAGTAAGGCCCTTTTGGTGAATGTCCATGTCAGCCAGGGAGTCAATTATGGCTCCCAGTTTGCAATCATCAACGAACCTGGTTAGCCATAGTCCTCTTGTGTTTGCCTGTACTTCTGGGAAGTATATGCCGAACAGTAGGGGGTCCCAGGACCAAGCCTTGTGGGACACCACTTGTGACTGGTTTAGAGTTGGACCTGGAGCCCACTATTCCTACCGTGTGAGTTCTGTCTGTAAGCCAGTTGGCAACCCATCTCGTGACGTAGGGGTTTATGTTCAGGCTGGTGAGTTTTTCTATAATTCCCGAGTGGGGAATGGTGTCAAAAGCCTTGGCGAGGTCAAGGTAGGCTGTGTGAACTACCTTCCCCTCATCTATGGCCTTGGTGATTGTCTCAAAGAAGTCAACCAGGTTTAACAGACATGATCTGCCCTTAAAGCCAAACTGGGTCGGGTCAAGTGTTTGGAGGTTCCCAATGTCTTTGTTAATGAGTTCCATAATGATGCACTCCATAACCTTGCAGACCAGGCTAGTCAGGTTTATGGAGTGATAGTTACTAGGGTCAGCTGTGGCCCCTCCTTTGTGGAATAGAATAACTGTTGCTGTGTGCCATTTTATGGGCATATAGCCTATGGAGAGGCTGAGGTTGAACAGTGCGTTTACATGGGGGATTAGTTCGTTCTGTAGTTCATGCAAGATGCAGCCTGGGATGCCATCTGGCCCCATTGACGCTGTGCTTTTGGCTTTTGAAAGGGCTGTTTTCACCTGTGTGTCTGTGATTTCTGGGACACTACACTTTTCTGGTATTGTTGTGGGCCCTTTTGGGGGTGAGAGGGGGTGAAGTTTGCACTGAATCCATCTGCCAGGATGTTGGCAATATCAGTGGGTTCAGTATATTTTGTGCTATTTTGCACTAGCTCAGAGCATATCCGCAAGTTGCCACTTAGATTCTTGACATAGCTAAAGAAGGCTTTGTGGTTATCTTTCGAATCCTTGGCTATTTTTCTTTCAAAGTTAGCCTTGGAGGATTTTATGAGGGACCTTAGTTCCTTACTGATAATGATCAGGGATGTCTTTCCTTCTTGGGATTTGCTTTTTTTCTGAACTAGTTTCCTCCTTCTATTGTATAGCCTGTTTATGGCAGGGGTCCACCAGACTGGTTTCCTTCTCTTAGGGGAGTGAGTCTTGGTTTTGCTAGGGATGTCACGATCCATGCATCCTTGTAGGTGCTCATTGAGTGCATTTGTAAAGGTTCCTGCATCTTGGACACTGTTATCCTTTAGCGTGGGGGCTGTGAAACTTACCACCGCTGTCTTAAGTAAGGTGAAGTTTGCGATAGAAAAGTTTTTCACCATGGTTTCCTTGGTTGGAGGTGGTGGTGTGGTGTGGACATCCAGAGTGATTAGTTTGTGGTCTGATCTAACTAGTGACAGGTTGACCTCCGGTGTGGAACACCTGTCGCACATGTTGGTGATGACCAGGTCCAGTATGTTTTCACCTCTGGTAGGGGAGTTTACCAGCTGATCCAGGGCATTTGAGTTGATAAATTCCAGGAAGCTCTGGACCTGGGAGTTTGTACTGGAGTAGTTTTCCCAGTTAATGGTAGGGTAATTGAAATCGCCCAATATCAGGGTGTTCGGTAGGACCTTCATGTTTTCCAGTGTCTCCAGAAAGGCGTAGTGGTGGTCCTGGGTCATGGGGGTGATCTGTAGCAGGCCACAATTTGCATTGCAGATTTGCCTGATGTTAGTATCACATGGATGATCCCGGAGGTATCATGCTGCGCCACTAACCTGGAGGTGTAGGTATCCTTGATGAATATGGATATACCCTCTCCTTTTGTGTTTCAGTCCATCTTCTGTGGCCGAAATGTGTGCTATGAGTTGTAGCCCGGTAGTGCTGGGATGCTATGAGGAGCCTTGAACCAGGTTTCAATTACTGCACAGATGTCGACATTCTCCATACTTAGGAGTGCTTCGAGCTCGTGCAATTTGAGATTTAAACTCCTGGAGTTGAGTAGCATAACCCTTAGTTTTTTATTTGTGCTGCTTACGGAGGTGGGGTTGACTTTTGAGCCTTGCCTAAAAAAGGCAATATGGGGGCAGCAAGAGCCTTGGCCAGTATTCGAAAGCCTAGGGGTGACAGGTGCAAGCCGTCTCTTGTGAAGCAACAAGGCTTGTCGTGCATGTCGTCCCAGGCTGACAGACACTGGAGCCCCTTTGAATGACACCAGAAGCTTAGCCAATTGTTGAAATTGATAATTTTTTCTTTATACTGCGGTATCATTTTTGGTGAGGGCAGGATGCTACTCAGGGTCAGGGTCATACCCACCTGGGCTACATGATCAGAGAGCTCTTCCATGTCTCTTTTCATGTAGTCCAGAGAGGTAAGTCTCAGGTCATTCACACCAACATGAACAATGATAGAGTCATATTTGTACTTGTTCTGGAGTGACCTGAGTGCTTGTGTTATGTGGCGGATTCTGGCTCCTGAAAGGCAGCTAACAGTAACCTTCTCCTTGTCCAGCCTAGTGAGTGGGATGTCAGTGTGTCTGACTATAGAGTCGCCTATTACTAGTGTGTTAGGTATGTTATTTTGCCTTAAGGGCTGCGATTGTGCAGCACACTGATTTTGTGTTTTATGTGTTGTCTGGTTTGTGACAGGAGGTGTAGGTTTTTTGGGTGTCTGCTTTGCAGGTCTGTGATGCTCTTGCAGGTTTTTATTTAGAGCCTCCGAGTATGATTTCATGTATTTATGTGTACTTTTTGCCAGTGCTGGTTTAGTATGTCTCTGTGAGGCTGGAGGTGTGGTGCAAGTGTTAACCTTCTCCTCATGACTGCCTGTTCCAGTCTTGGATGGAGAGAGCTTAGCTTAGAATCATGACAGTTGTACAAGTGTGTTCATGCAGAACATGTACAACTCACAATCACATATTTAATGTCAATGACACATATTAATGGTGGTATTATTCTAATATTGTCCATTAATGTGCATGGTTCTGTCTGTTGTTGTCCATTAGCCTGTTGCTGTGTGTCCTGCTTGGTTGAGACCTATGCTAACATTACATTCATATTCAAGCAACACATTTTGCACATATTCACAATATCCACCTACCCCATATTGTATATATCGTCCTTGCTAAATGTACTATCTAGTGATCATGTCCGCGTGCTTATATTACAACCAATCATCCCCATTGATATGTGACCTTGTGTGACAGTCACATAATATACAATAACTGTGTGATATGATTATTGCCAAAAAGGAGGTATAAACAGTAGTATGTAGTGTATCATGTACATATGTGATTACTGTTCATGCTAGAACAGTCTTGTCTTTGTGGTGTACATACACTGGCTTGCCCTTAACTGCTGTACATTACCATGTTTCACTTGTCCTCCTCCTGTCTTCATTTCTACCATTCGTGTGTGTGGCCCTTTTCAATACACACACACTTCCCCAGAATAATTATAGATGCAGTCTATGTGCCCTTGCTGATCACCATGAAAACTTTATTTCACTATGCCTAAAACAGGTTTGCACAGTACTCTGCACTGGTTACACTTTCCAATAATGTGTTAGAACTTTACGCATTGCCTTATGTTAAACCCTGGTAAACATTGTGGCTGTTTGCGCAATCATGCAGAACTAGTTTGCCCATAGGTATACATGATGGCTGCATGTCTGCAGGTGTTCTTGCTGCTTTACACAGTTTCATGGCTGACCACAAAATGATGCTTGTATTTGTGTAAGCACAATGACTGGCATGCATATGCAATTAGCACTACTGCTCATTACGCTAACATGTAAACTCCATGTAGGGTTCTTGCTCAGCCTACACAGAGTTTATTAAATCCACAGGACTGTGTTTCTGAGCTGCTTAAGATGTACTCGCTTCAAAGGATGTGAAGACTACATCTGATCACCACAATCAAAGAGCCTGGGTTCCTTTTCCTATGAATTAATTCAGCTCTGTGCAGAACCATTGTCTTCATTTTTTACCTCATTTTAATATTTTTTCATTTTATCATTTTAATTCAGTTTTCTGTTAAGTACAAGTGTTAGCATAAAGCTTTTTTTTCTTTTTCTTCTTCTTTCTTGATCCCAAAAACATGACTGCCCCATCAACTGGTACCAATGTCTCTCATCTAACTCAAAATCTTCATTTCATACTGATTACCTTTCCCCCAACACCACAGCTGCTGGAGCAATTGTCTAACGTTGGGGATGTGGAGAGTCCCAGTGTAATGCCATTAGTACTTGTCATAGGGATTTTCTGTTACACTTTAGTTATCCCCAACAAGGGTAGGAATGCAGTTAGTGGAGTTTCATGCATTGCACTGAAAACACTTCTAACCACCCCATTACTAGATTTTCAGACTGTACCACTTCCATATCTATATACCTAACTGTGATACAACCTAGATAGATGCTACCCCCCCACTCCCACTTCCATATCTACATACCTGACTGTGATACAACCTAGATAGATACTACCCCCCCCAACTCCTACCAAGATAGACAAGGTGACGTTTGGCTGATCAAGCCTACCTCCCTGGACAACCCTCTGGCTACCCACATTGCCAATTAGTTCCAGGTTTTAGAGAAATACTGTACCAGTGGACCAACTTGCGCATTTGAAGCTTTTTAGCAATCCTCATCATTGAATTATATGCTAATAATATATGACAATCTTTCAGTGTTAGTTATCTACCATAAGCATAGGGACACAAGACAGGGTAGGGGTTATACAAGTTTTAACAATATAAGATTTTTAGTATAGTAGTTTTCAGAACTTGGAGAGGGATATAGCAAATAGGACACTACACTTGGTATTAGTAGGAAGATCTTGCCATAACTCAAAGAATTAAAAGAAATAAATGTAGGGTGCACAATATTTATGGCATGTATGTGAACGTATAGAATGGGGTATTGTGAAGCTTTCAGTTAACTAGTTTTTAATATGACATAGTTATGAATTATTGAAGAATGCTGACATTTTAACCAACAGCCAATGTAGCTGTTAGTAGGTTTAACAGTTTAGGAAAGTTTTTTACACACATTGTTCATGTATATATATTTTTTAACATGTAGTTTTTAAATATGTATTTTTAGATGTTAATAATGGTTCAAGCATTTCATGACAAACTATGGTTTTGTATCCCATAGTAGAGTAGAACAAGGGATGGTTTATGATAAAATTGTAATAAAATTAATACCACCAACTTGTGACAATGCTAAAAGGGATTCTATCTTTTTAAATACAAATGTAATAATGGATTAATTGCGAATCAATTAAATAATTAAGGGTGGCAAGAGTAGTATAAATGAATCTACCAAATAATGTATTCAATGTCTTGAGAAAGCCTGGGAGGGCCCGGGTGAAAGCGCTTGATGATATACCACACTTTGGATGTGTTCTATGTGTTTTTAACGCTGTGCTGGTGAAGCTGACAAATAAATAATTTTCGTTTTGCACTTTGGTTCGTTATCCTGGTATCCTGATCTTTTCGAATTACCAGTTGGTGTTTTTTCAGCAAGGAGTTTTGTTTTGTATCTACCATAAGCAAACATGATTCTGAAGTCTATTTCAGTCTTTCAAAGATGTAGTCAACAAAAGTAAAAAAAAAAAAAAAAAAACCACTACTGCAAAATTTAAGACATAAAATGATTACAGAATGAGTTGCTACATAGCGTTATGTTCTCCTGCACAACTCTTCTTCTTTTGGCTTTTCCCGGTTAGGGGTCGCCACAGTGCATCACCTGTCCACTCATGACTGGCAGTGGAGTTTTACGGTGTTGAGTTGCCAGCCCAGCGCCCAACCTTGCACAGAAGGCACACACATGCATGCACTCATGCCTAGGGCCAATTTAGAGCGTCCAATCCACCTACAGCATGTCTTTAGAATGTGGGAGGAAACCCACACGACCACAGGGAGAACATGCAGACTCCTCACAGAAGGCGCCCCAGCTGAGGATCGATCCGGAGAACCTCTTGCTGTGAGGCGGGAAAGTTCTCCTGCACAACTAATGGAGGAAAAACACAAACGGCAAAAAATTTAGGAACACAATGAGACATATAAGCAGTCTCATGCCACTTACATCAACATCCTGCTTGGCTCAGTATGAAACCTACCTTAACTCCTTACAGGGAAGATAACTTAAATAAATCTGGCCAGGAAACAGAAGGTGAGTAAACTAAAATGTTACATGAATTACTGTTACAGTATCCCTATCTAAAGAAGCCTTCTAGCTCCTATATGTAATAGATGGCATGGAATTTCCCGTAAAGGACTATGGCACAGAACCAAATACAGCAGTCTTGAACCTTCCAGAACTGGCAATATTTTAGTGAATAGCACATTATAAATCAAACTCTTATAGATCACACAAAACAAACAACACATCTTCAAAGAAATAATAATCTTATTGGCCATACATCCATTTTTACATAGATGATTCCATTCTAGTATTTGGAAAAGTTCACTATTTTTTTTCTCTCCAAAAAATGTTTTGTGCACTTGCTCATGACATATAATAAGATAGTCTCTGCAGCCAAACTGTCATAATGCAATGTCATTCCCAGTTTCCACAACACTGGGTTCAACTAAATGTTATAAACAACACTGAAATAGATATCTAAAATGTCACAACTACAGAAAATAAGCAATGACTGAATAACAATAATAATAAATACAGTATGCTCAAAGAAAAAAAACAAATCCTTTCAAAACACAATGCTCAAGGTGTTCATTTAATGACTGGTAGTGTTTCCCTCTACCTAAAATCATGTTTTTCACTTTGCTTTCTGAATTCTTCTGTTCCATTCAATTACATTACTAAACTGATAGGAAGAGGTACCCCCCAACATATACACACACCCACCCACACACACACACACACACACACACACACACACACATAAAAGGAAATAACAACATGGACTCTAGATCTATTACAAAGCTTATAAGGAAGGGTGGTCTGAATGGCATGGGCAGTATAACCAATCCAAATTTACTTATCTGTGGAATATGAATCAACACAAATACAAGTTTTTTTTCCCTCATCAGAATGGGCATGAATGCAGGTTACTGGTGTGTACTTTCAAACTTTGCTTAAATTAACTGTAAAATAACAAAAAAGAAATTTGCATGGCTTTCATTAAATAAGATTTGTCTTTTGGTGGCTAGAGGTGTCTCTTGAATTTTGCAATGTCAAGTACTGAAGTAAAATCTGTTGCTTGCTAATTCTTTCACTCAATGAAAAAATGCTGACACATAATTAGCTCTATATATGTAAGGTCACAATCAGCAAAGATGCAAGTATTCTTTTTTTTTACTTTTGGTTCATGCTGCATCTTTGGAATGCATTAAAATCATTTAATGTACAGCAACAGCTGATAAAGTATACCTAAATTCCACAAAACCGATGAGAAAGGTAAAGCACTCTAGGGAAAAAAAACAGTGAATTATCAAATGACTGAAAAACGTCTGTTCGCTACCCACATCTTGTGGTGTTACTAAAACTCAGGTCAAAGAGTGCACAACAGTGTTTATTAAGACATCCTATGACATGGCTCTGAGTATACGCACATTTCACTTGTAATGTCATACCGTGGATACATTTATCAGAGCTCTACAAAATCAAGAAGGCTTGACCTAGTCAAATATACAACCTATAGGGCAACAGGTAATAGTAGATTTACCTTTAGGAAAAAATGGAAAGGAGGAACAAAATACAGATTTTCTGACTGTTGGATAGCGTGTTGGATGATGTTTTACAAGTGTTCTGATACTGTAGGCAAGAAAGGTTCTGTAGCTAGATTAGATATTATTTTGTGTAGTAAAGAATACACGGAGCAAGCTTCATGACAAGACATTTGGAAGGAAAAAGAAATAAAATTAGCTTCTTCAAAAAAATGGACACTAGTCATCCAGACGGAGAGGATGAAAGAATTCTTAACAAGCAAAGACATTAGAAAATCCTCAGAACACAAGTCTTAGTTTGCATTGCAGGGCCTGCTGCTACCTTTTACACTTTCCATTTCACTTCAGAATTACCTCATCAGCAGCATCTACTGGTGAAATGAGGCACAACTGAGAACACCTTTACTATTTTTAAACAAGAGAAGGTTACATTTTGCAATGAAATTTATCAGACATGTAACCCTCTCAAAATTATCTGCATATTTTGTGGAGCTAACACTATGATTTCAAAAATTTCCAAAAAAATTGTAGAGATAAAGCCACAAGGACCAGCCTAATAAACTCTTCAACTAGATCAAGAACCCCAGGATCAAATGTAGATACATGGATACCAGACCTTTGGGCAATAACAGTGCTGTGTGCTCTGCAGAGGCATTATATGTGGGTCATAATAAGAATTACTTATTAATGCATCTTTCTGAAGGCAGAGAAACCCTCTAGTGTACATGGCCTCATGACATACAAGGTCCCTTACTGACAACAAAAATATAAAGTATCAAGACTAAACAGAAACTAGAGTGACGAGGAACAAAGATACCTAAGGTAGTACCTTTATCACTTGGAGCAACTAGGTAGATGATAAATAATTTTCACGCATATCTGCATATGCTGCAGATATGGACAAGTCTATATAAATGAGAATTATGTGGAATAGCATTTTGGAAAATATCAAAAACACAATCAATTCTGATTTCATGAAATTTAACTACTCCCAGACTTAGGACTGAAGTCTGTTTCTGTGCCACAGTGTTAAAAACTCTAAACAGCTAGAAAAAATAAAAAAAGGAATTAGATATGGAAATCAAGCCCAAAGTGGTCAAAAGCACACTACAACAAAAAGTACTAAAATGTAAAATGATGCATACAAACAACGTGACCGGAAGAAAAGAAAACTGGAAAGCCCACAATTATGCCGGTGAATAGATTATAACTGTTGGGATAACCACTCGGATTAAGATTTGACATAGGAATGGCTAAGAAGTGATTTTAAAGTGAAAAATGAAAAAAGCTCAAGTTAAGTCTACATACATGGAGGTTCACAAAATTCATCAAAAAGCGAGATACAGGGAAATGCTGGTTTTGTGGTAGAACATTAGAAATCATTGCAGTTTGTGGTTGGCTGCGGCACATGTATAGAGAAAGATGTGTTTACAGAAATAATGAGAGAAGTTTGATTTATACACTGGAAGTATATAAAGCACTGGCAACATGAACCATGGATTGCTGTAAATGTAAAAGGTAATGAACATACAGCACATTTAGGGAAGTAAGAAAATTAAACATTGTATTCAAAAAAGCAAACAAAAAGCAGCATTAATTATGGAAATTAATACACTTATTGACTGAAGTGTCTTGACACTGGGGCAAAAAAAAAATCAAAATACCAAGCCATGCAAGCGGAAACAAATGTTGAGCAGGGATACTTGTATAGTTCTAGTTGTACTGTGAAGAAATGGCCTTTTAAAAATAATTTCCAAGTGTATTTACATATGCTAAAAATGCAGGTGACCACATATGAACTACAGAGGGAAGCAGATCTACATACACTGTATTTGTGCTTAGAAGAACAGTGGTGATAAATACTAAAGAAAGCAGCAGTACTGAATTTATGAGTTTTAACTGCACGGTAACTAAGAAGGGTCATTTTTATCTGCCATGGCAATAAAACCACCAAACACTTGGATAAATTGTGAGACAGATGAGATAAAATGTATGATGTCATAAGATAAAGTGCAGGCTTAGATACAGTGGAGCAATCCTTGCTGTTTCCAATATGCAGACATTCTCATTTGATGTTTCCTCACATTTGCAGACCTTCCTTATTCCATCAGATCATGTAGGCCAGATACCCAAATCTGGTCAAATGACTTGTGTCTCGTTACTACTAATGTAAAAGTTCATAAAATCAGCTTCTACTGGTCAAGAGAAGATGCATTCTAACTACAGAGATGAAAGCATAAAGAACTACCTGCCAGGACAACTCAGGCCTCATTACTAACAAAAAAGCCACAAAACCAAGTATTTCACCTTAGTCCAACCTCAACACAAAGGTGAATGGCAATAACCATACTCCCAGGCTGAACCTGTAAAGTGATTCAGAGAGGAAAGTGTTCTACCCACTTGAAATTAAATAAAATAATGCAGCTGACAGGCTGCCAAATTCTTTACATGGTGGGTACTTCAGCCTCTAAAAGGAAAATATGCATTCATGTTCTGTAGATGTGAAAACCTTTGATGGAAGTCTTGAAAAATGCTTTATTACTAAGGCACAGTTAAGTACCAATCTCTTCAGCAAGGTTACATCTAGACATCTCCAAGGTAACCTTCTGCACGACTCAGTTAAGCAGCATCTGTAAAGGAAATACAATTCCTCCACAACAGCAGCTTGCTTTTCCTTTTCCTTCCCAGCTGCTGCAGTGAAGCATAGCCAGATGTGCCTCAAGATGCCCTACTGTAGTTCTCCTATTAAGAACAAAAGGGAAATGAGGAGGGGAAAGAGACCAGGTGCAGGGTGAGAAATTGCCTATGCAATAGCCTTTTTCCACTATTTCCTAATATTGTGATAGAACCTGAACTATATTAAAGAAGGGTTCTAAAGAATATAATAATTTCTAGGAGAGAATCCCAAACCTAGAAAAAGACATTTGGGTAAACAAAATAAGAATTTAGCCAGGTTTCTCTGTAGGAAAATGATATTAGACCTGTGACATGACAAACTGAAGAACATATCAGTCCGCAAAACTCAAAAATTTATTAATAGTGTCATACAGAATGCTTCTAAAATGCATGAAAGCGACTCTTCTAATTTTTTTTATTATGGCCATTCATTTTAGCCCTAAACATTCAAGTAAAAACAGGCACGTTTCTTTGAAGACTGAAAGCTACTTTTATACTAAAATTAAGTACTTGGCACTCGAAGGGTTAAACAAGGACATACCATGGTAAGCACTGATTGAATTATTTAACAGTTTGTTGGGTAACTGGATAATGAGTGTGGAATATACAAATAAATTTGAGATGTCACAATTTTTAGTAACCTTCAGAAGAGTTCTTGATCTTGAGGCACTCAGTGTGTTTGTTATTGATGATGAATAAAATCTTTTGGCAAATAAAGAAAACTGCTGGAATAACAGTGTTGCACAAGATTTGACAAACCAATCGTTAAGTGTATTTAACTGAAAGATGAAAGTCTCACTTCACCCCCCCCCCCATCCCCAAGGATGAGCAAGCTAGCATCAGCTGCTTAAGCTCCTCCCCCCTAGACAGCTCATCAGTCACCTGTGCCATTATCACACACTCTTTCTGAACAATTAGAAGCTGACAGAACCAGAATGAAAAAAAATACTGTTGATGTTGGTAGGTTTTGATGCAGAGAAAGCATTTGACAGATGAAGCTGGGATTTTATGAGTATAGCAATGGAAACATTTGCAATCCATCATGCAATAATAAGGTTAATTAGGAGGATATACGAAAGATCAGAGGCAAGAATTAAAGTTGGAGGGTTCTTCTGTGAAAAGTTGTGTTTTAACAGAGGAACTAGGCAGGGATTTCCTATTTTCCCATTATTTGCTTTATAGTTACAGCCATAGGCAAAGAAAATAAAGGACTCAGAAATTCAAAGCTATAACTTGTATGGTAATCAAGAAAAGTTGGCCTTATTTGCAGATTATATTATTTTGCACCTGATAAATCCAGAAAAGGATATTTCAGTATTGTGGAACATTTTGACACAGTTTTAAGTCTTCTTGAGATATAAAATTAAAGTAGATAAAACAAAGGCTATAACCATAAATTATGTACCCAGACATAAATTGGTTCAGCAATACCCATATCTATGGAGACATGACAACATGAAGTATTTAGGAATTTTGATTAAAAAGTCTTCTGCTATGGCAGCTAAGGATATGTGAAAAGAGACTAAACAAAATAATTAATACAACTAAGAAACTGGAAGTTCTTGTTTATGGATATGTATAGTATGATACAAGCAGTGAAAATGTTTTAGTCCCTATAGTTTTATATAAAGGTCAGGAATATTTTTAGCAAGCAGAGAAGTTGTGGATAACAATCAATTACGGGTTGAAGGACTATATCTGTGAGGGAAAGAAGGCAAAAGTTAAGCAGGATAAGTTGATCCTTCCAATAGAACAAGTGGTTTAGGATTACCTGACTTGAAAGGATATTTTACAGCTAGACAGTTAAAGATCATATACATAACAAAAGCAGGAGGTTGCAATTCAAAGCGGAAAGGGATGATGATGATGATGATGATGATGCAGCGGTGGGGGGGGGGTCAAAAAATAAGGAACTAGTGGGATTTTGGATGCAGACCCTTAAGAAGAAGGAGAATGATATAGAATATTACATTCATGAAATGGCAGAAAGTATTCTAAGAATAAAGCCAACACAAGAATAGAGAAAGAAGATTTTGCCAGTAGGGATGACTGCAAGTTGCAGTACATAAAATAGGCAAGATGGGGTCTGGAATTTACTGTTGAAAACTGGCAAAGGAATCAAGATACTGGGTGCAAATAACTACAGAGGGAAAGATAACAGAGTGGTATAAGGTCAAGAAGACCCTGGAATGCAGGATAGAGACTGCCTTCCCTACCAGGAATCAATATTTAGAGAGCAGGTAAAGAGAAAATGATACAGGAATCCTAAGTGAAAGACCTGCTCTAGTAGTTTTTAGTTGAATCTAGTTCAGTAGTTGCTGTTAAATAAAAGATAATTAGTATGGCATATCAGATATTGCATGACAAGTAAAAGAACCACACAGGAGGTTAGAAAAGGTTGGGAAAAAGAGACTAACAAAATAATTTACAAGAAAACAATGGAAGGACATATGTATGGCCCCAACGTATGTAACAAAGTCCAAAAGGTTGAGGATTTTGCTTGGAAGAGTTTTCATAGTTATTTTTATACCCCAAGCGGACTTCAAAGAATTTTTCCTCAGGTACACAGAAAATGTTGGAGGCATGATTGGGAAAAAAAGAGGTAACTGGGAACATACATTTTGGGAGTGTAATGCGTTAGCAGATTTTTAAAAATTCCTTAGAGAGTACTTTGTCAGAAATATAGGATGAGCAAATGGTTATAAGGAAATGATTCTTTTGAGCTGGGACAAAGGACCTGAATTGCCTAGAGATAGTAAGGCTCTGTTAAGTTTAATTCTGTTGGTTGACAAAAAAAAAAAAAAAATTACTAGAAAATGAAAATCAAAGTCTAAACCAACAGGAGGAGGAGTGAGTTTAAAGGACGGCAGGAATCGAACAAATTATGTAATGTTGGACTGATGACAGTTACAAAGAAAGAAACAAAGAAAAGAAATGTGATGTACAATATATTTAAAAGGAAAAGATGTTAATAAGGTTTGGTTTCTTTTCTGTTAATGTATGTTTACCTATGTCTTAAGTGATAATTTAATAAAGGTGCTTAAAAAAAGATACAAATTGTGCAGACACCAAAAAAAAAAACTGAAGTGTGGTGGGTGGTGGAGGTGGTTTCTACCTTTATAGTACAGCAAATTACATCTAGGCAGAATATGTGTGCACCCTGAGCACAGAAACTAGAGACATTTCAGAAGTGTGCTGAGAAGGGGATATCAAAAGAGGAAATCCCAACAGATACCTCCTGCAGAGGACCTTCAAAATCAATGATTCTGCTTAAGAAGTCTACCATTTAACTGTAGTACACCAGGTCAAAACCTGCCTTTCCCAAAAGCTCATCTCCATAAATCATAACAAAAAATAGCAGTTATAAATGAAATCCTCCCTCACAACATTCATCTTTTTTCTTGTTGAGTTAGTACACTACTGTAATGCTAAATGCTCTCACTAACACAGGAAGCAGAAACGGCATCTGAAAAGGATTAACCTAGATACAGCTCCATTCACATCTTTCTGATGCCGATATGGAGGTTTATTCCATATAAAACTGGACTTTGGAGCTATGCAGCTGTTAAACGGAGTCATACTGCCCAGCATGCAGCATTAACTCTTACATGCTGAGTTACTTCAGGTATCGACAAAGAGCCCCTGAGATAATATTCACTACTGACATGCAGAAGAGCAAGCAACTTCAATAAAGTTGAATTATTCTAATGGAGATACCTGATGGCAACACAGAACAATCGATGTCCAGTCGGGAAAAAAATCAACAGTTGCCTCACTAAATAGAAGACTGCAATACAAAATGTCATTAGTCTCAGAATGAGACAGGATGTGGTCTGGGACCTTGCGTAAGACCATAGCAATTACTTACTAAGAGTCATCACTTTTTGGTTGAAGAAAGACCGTTTTATCTGAGCCTCCATGAACATACAGAACTGAGAGAAAATCAAATCTGGTTTCATTGTTGATGACTCACAAGGGGTTCAGAATGCTATACCCATAGCTGAGGCCAAGTTAGATTCCAGCTCCTCACAGATAACAGCTAATCCCCTGTGTAGAAGATGCTAAATTGAGGTCTCATTTTCCTGAACTGAGGATGTGAAAGATCCTATGGTTCTTACTGAAAAAAGAGTAAGGAATTTCTCCCAGGTTCTGATCAAGTTACCTCTAAATTAGCATGGATAACACAGTGTGGGGCTCTACTGCAAAGTGGCCTCATCTAGTGGAACTAACATGGTCAATAAAAGATGATAAAACAAATAAATCCTCTTAGCGAAAGTGCTAAATGGAACTTGACATACAGTAAATGTCAAGAATACTGCTCTTCATTTCCTTCTAAACAATAATGAAGCAAATCCGAAAGGATCACTTAACAACAACAATGGACCCGCCACCCTACTGGTCAAATATGCATGACTTTAAGTTCATGAAGCCATAGTGAAATATGTCTTAAACACTGTGCCAAACATTGTATTGACTGCTTCAGTGTCCTGGAGTTCTAGTGGACTTTTGTGGACTTAAGTTATCAACAACATCTAGAATTTGGCCATGTGCACAAGCAGCAGACAGCTGCTGCAACAGTGACCACTGCATAATGCTGTTTGCGGTATAAATCAAATTCCATAAACATACTATTCAACAAAAGCAATCCTAGATGCTGGAGGTGGCAAGACCACTGTCAGGCCATCAGTATAACTATCACACTGTCTTTGAAGAAGACAGTCAAGCCAAGAAGCAAGACATTATCATGAAACGTTCAATGACCAGCTCACCTAAATTTAATTTTATTTATTTATTTAACATTTGTTTATCGGGAAAGTCCGACTTGGAATGAAGTGAATTTTCAGCGAAGGCCCAGGGAGAAATGCTCCAGTCGTATGTCTTTGTAATGTGGGAGGAAACCACAGCACCTGAAGGAAACCCACACGAATGCAGGGAGGACATGCAGACTCCGCAGAGAAGGCACCCCAGCTGAGAATCAAAACGGAGAACCTCTTGCTGTGAGGTGACAATGCAACCGTGCACCACTGTGTCATCCTAAATTATCATCTCACTCCCATAGCCATATCAGATATGCCACATAAAGACTAGGCAGGGGTCTCCCTAATCTACAAGATTCTCAAAAGTTTCAACTGTGAGAAGTGTAAAGCCTTAGATGGCAGTTCTATGCTCAAGTTCACAAGATACATTTTTACTACAAAACAGAAACCAGTGTCAAGGCTTACAGACTGTTGTTATTAGTTTCATTCTTAGCCAATAATTAGTGGTCTGCTTAATTCTTGTTCTGTGGGTATAAAAGACATTCTCATTACAAGAGCTTTCCATGTGCTGTGCACTAGAGGCAACAGCCCTGATGTGACCGACACATCAAGATAAAAGTGGAGTTTTCATCTAACACTGGAGCTTGGGATGGATCATCATCACCTAAAATGGAAATACAGGCTGATTTTGCCTACAAATCTGCATCACATAAAAAAAGCACTTTGTGGATGAAGTCAGAAGAATGGAACATGACACAGACATATAAACTGCCTGGTTAGATGCTGAAGCACCTGCACGAAAAACCCTAGGAAGTAATGGGGAAAGAGAGACAACCATTCACAGTAAAATTAACAACAGTTAATCCCACTGAGCTCTCTGAGAACCAGGTTTAGTAAGTAGCTCTAGAAGCCGAAAAGCGTGGCCACAAAGAAATTGACTCAGTGGCCAAAAAGCCTGTCTTCCACCAGTGTGTGTGTGAATTTATGTAATAATAATAAAAAAAAAAAATTATATATATGTTTGTGTGTGTGTGTGTGCGTGTGTATACAATACACATAGACGCTTGAATGTCGTTAAGAGATCATTTGCATATATCTTATGGGCCCCCTTCAGTGGAGGCTTAATATGTTAAACAATGAGCAATCTGATTTATCTGGAGTCTTTCTCTTAATTGTTAACTTTTCTGTGTGACATGTATACCCTTTGCCTTGATTGTTGTTTGGGATATTTTAAAGTTGATGATATCAAGTTGCTTTATAAGCTGAGATTTCTCAAAGAATGGCCAAACTTTGCTTTATAACCAGCTTACCATTTGTCTACCTACCTATCTATAAATACACACACACGCACACACAGTACAACTACTAAAAAATGATTTTATAACACAGCCCAGTACAATGAAGCACTGCTGTCTTCTAGTGCTATATTTCTCAACTCACTCACTCTCCTTAATGAATATGGTTCCTGCCCTCCCACCCCCACAACTTCTGAGGCCTCTAAACTCCATCCTAAAGATACTCTGCATTACCATTCTCTAGCATCCACTACTGACAATGTACTCTTAGTACCTTGTCCTTCTCCACAAAATCTTGAACTGCAAAAATCCTTCTCCAACACTACTCCAGCACCATGGAATGCGCTATATGATAACCTAAGATCCCAAAGAATTTACTCTACATTCAGAAAGATGTTACATGAACAGAGTGTATAAATGTTTTAGGGATGTGGGCTTACAATTCATACTACTGGTCCAGCATTCCATCACTTCTTTTTCCATTCTTTAAAAAGGCAGCCTAAAGGCATATGGTATCACCCCCCCACTTGACCTTCTACCATTAATTCATCACTCTTATCTTCTCTCACCATAAATCCCCTTCTACTTACTCTTATTTTATCAAATTCAGACATTCATGAATATCCTTTGCTTTTACTTTTAAAGGGAACCCTTACCAGCAACTCTCTCTTACCATCTTTTTATCTACTACTCATACAAGATGTCATTTTCTCTCACTCCATTTCCAAATCTTGCCCTTAAGCTACGTATTAATTTGTTGTAATCCACCTTGTCTACATGGGTTGCATGACACAAAAGTTCAATTGTGTGCATATAACAGAGAACAGAGATATTCATTTTCATTTACCAAATACATTCTCTGTATTTATACTATAAATGACTCTCTTATTTCCAAATATATAGCACATGTTCATGTCTGTTCTACTGTGTTTGCCAATTGGCTTTGGTCATTATTATACTTATTATTTGTTAATCAGGACAGTCTAAAAGAGCAAAAGCTCATTTTCAGTTAAGGCCTGGCAACAAAAGTTCCAGATATTGCAATATAATTCACAACTGACAAAAATTAGATTACAAAATGGCATGGATATAACAATAAGTAGACACATCTGTATGATTTATTTGAAAGGTCAACATTTTTGGTAAATTAAGTACAATGCTGCCAAAGAATGGAAGTGATGACAAATATGGTAGCAAGAGCAGAAAAAGAACGGAAGGAATTTAAAGATTACAGAATGAGAAGTAATAGGATCAAAGGTGAATACTAGACTAACGGTCCTGAAGGGCCACTTTAAGCCTAGCCAATAATTTCAGGTCAGAATTAAACCTTGTATCTTGTGTCTATGACTTCAAGACCTTAACCATTATACTAAACTCATCCCCTAATAGAAAGAAGTAAGAAATGGGAGATGGTCTACATGTACTCAAACAAGTGTGTTGGAAGAGCAATAATTAAGAAGAAATGGGATCTACCTGCATTTAGTGAGAAGTACGAGGTGCTATGAAGTACAGTAGTTATAAGGGATTTTTAGGTGCAAGAGTAAGACTGTTTGGAAGCAAAGTATATTTTTAGTTTATTAAGAAATCTTTATTGAGGATTTCATTTCTGAGGTATGGGGGACTGAATTTTATAATTTAGCAACATAAACACCATACAGATAATCATTGTGAGGGACCCCCATAACTATGTCCAGGAAATTTTGCTGTACTGCTATAGACCAAACAGCTTGAAAACTTCACCCTTCCTGGGCACTCTATAGCAATGGGGATTAGTTTCAGTCTTTCTTCACAGAACTTTTCAATGACAGCAGGATCAGAAGCAATGGAGATGTGTACAGAATTACCTGTTGCCACCGAATATAAAATATGACCACTGCAGACTTTACCTTCCTGCACTGCACTATGCAAAACAGGAGGATGACCACATTCTTTAAAATGACAAACAGCTCCGTCTTTGTTGTGCTCCATTTCTGGAAATTCAAGCGTATAGTTTCTGAATCCACAACAACAGGAGAGGGCTGGATAAGGAGCTCGCTGCATTTGTCAGCATATTCCCTTGCACTACTATGTGAACTAATGAGAAAGTGATGCTCCCATTGATGGTTCACAGCTGGGTCTGTATCATCTCTCTACACTGAATGCATGGTCTCATGCATTGGCTACCTTCGATACCACAAGATGGAGTTCTTGTGAAATCAAATCAGATGGTGTCCTAGATGCATTTTTTCCAAGGCTTTGAGAGAACAGAGGGATACTCATAGCTCTAACTGGTTGGTATGAAGCCCCGTTACAAACCATACACTCAGTGGTACAGCCAAGGGAAGCACCCCACCTTATGATCAAACCATACATTAGCAGGGCATGTGACAGGTTCAGTTGTAAAAATGAGAGGACTATCTGAAGATGAGTAGGAAATGTCTACCACTTATCGGTCCAGAAGCATGGGACTGACACCAGAACATTATCCATAAACATTTGGTGGCTCTGGAAACACTGACACCTAAACATCCATTCCAGGACTTGCATTAAGCAGGCAAATGGCACCAAGGAAACTGTGGTTACCATTAGAACCCGAAATCACACCACAGTTCATGCTCGGACCATGCTCTGCATCCTTACTCAAACTGTAAAGGTCACAATTTCCTGGGTAGTATCCAGGGCAAAAATAACTAGTACTGAAGATGTATAAAGGCAATTCTCCAAGATGGAATCTGAAAGGACTTCTCCTAATTCATGGTCACTCCCAGGAACTGCATCTACAGTAGCTCCCAATGAAGGGACACCATCAGAGGTCCACTGTGGGGCCAAAAGTACAACCTTCAGGCAGAGAAACATGTAGAGATCCTTTTTCTGCAAGGACGTGGCTGACAGGGTCAAATGGGTGCTAAAAAATGCCCAAACAGCATGATCCTGTACTGGAATGTTCCTACATAGTGAACTAGCAATAATCACCTGTGCAGACAGAATAATGATATGCAAAAAAAAAAAAAAAACAGATTGACTGTGCTCAGTGACACCATCCAAGTACACTACAGCAGTAGGAAACATTACCCACACCACCAGAGAACAGACATAACAGATGTGCTTACTGAAGTCCAGGATGGCATGAAAACTAACCATCCCTTTGGAACTAGGAAGAGATGAGACTAGACATTGTACTGTTGATCAGTTTTGAATAAAGGACAGCCTAGAAAGCCCCTTCTAACAGTAATGACCAGGCCTGTCACAAGAACTTTGCTGGGATGGTTTGGTCTCTCAGCAGTGCTTTTTCTGAGGTAGGTCCTACAAAGCCCTAACAAGTGAGCAGCCAACACCACATCCAAAATCCAATGTTCCTTGTTCTCTTCAAGCTGAAATACACTCAGAAAACTGTTGCCTCTCTTTGAAAAACAGCTACTGACATTAACTGCATCTGACATAGCTGGGCTAGTGGAGGCATCCTCATGGGAAACTTGGCTTTCAAAGGAAAGAGCAAAACACATGACACAAGTGCCTTCTTCAGTTTGCAAGGAGGAATCTGTCTTTTGGGGTCTGCCAAGGCTTAGAAAAGGAAGAAGGAGCCCAAGGTCCTCCTTCAGAAGGAAGAGCATGATTACTCCTTAGGAGGTCATCCATCAATGGACATTCAGAATACCGTTCCTTTACTTTTCCATAACTGGAGGTTAGCATTAGCCACTCCACCCTAAACTGCCACTTATTTGAGCATGTCACCCAGGTCACAGCTATCAAAACTCCCCACTCTGGAAACTGAAGATGTAGCTGTCACCAACTACTCTTTTACTCTAAACAGTGTCAGCAAGCTTTCTCAAAACCCTGGTCCTCTGGGGGACTGGAATTTGGGCAAGTGAAATCAGTGTCTGGTGGCCAAAGTCCAAAACAAGTAGAGTGGTACATTCTTTCATCACATTCATTCTCAGGTTTTGAATCTGTGTGACAGCAAGGTGGCAAACTCCTGTAGCCCAAGACCCATTCTGAAGCAAACAGATCGCAGAAGAGACAGGGAACTCAGCTTGAGGATGACCTGTCAGGGACTCAATCTACTCAACTCCAGGCAGGTGTAAAGACATGTGTTACCACTGTAATCATACAGGGAATGGCTCAAGATTTCTTATAGTTCCTTAATAGATATTTTAAGCATTTCTATGATAGAATGTAGTCTACAGGCCAGGTCACAGAAAATTTCATAATCTTAAAGCGCTCTGCAAAAGAAGAGTGTATAAGTTATGTATAAGTGTAGGTTAGGGAAACTCACTGTCCTTGTCAGTCTCAGTCAGAATGGTCTGTAGGTTATCATATTCTTCACAGAAACCTGAATTAGAGGGAGTCCTCCACCACCTGCTAGCTCCAAAATTAAGCTGTAGCAAGATTTCATATGGAGAAATGTGTGATGTGCAAATGGTAGATGTCAGTGGAAAGTATTGTGGCACCTGCTGTATGACTATTACAGGAGCCATGTGGGTGGAATATGTCTAAATATATATATCATTTATTTTATAAATAAATAAAGATGAAGAGGTGGCATTAGGCCAGAAATCCTAAGAATGTGGTCTCCCAGTTGCAATTCATGTTCCCACTAAACTCCAAATAGTTGCTTGATATTTATGACTTAAACCACTAGCTCTGGTGTATGGGGACCCGGTGGAACCACTTCATGTTGTGTCAATTGACCCTGTAGGCCATGGAGAAGATTATGGTGGAAGAGGCTCTGGCCTGAAGTATCCCCTCACAAGAAGCTAGCTGACTAAAGAGATTGCTTTTAAGACTGCATTAGTAAGATCTGAGCTCTGGCCAATCAGCTGGGAGCTGAAAGGTGTCCATACCATGACATGAATATGCTACACTGGCCACAAGTGTTGGTGTCTCTTCCTTATTCCTCATCAGCCCTCACTAACCAAGGATGAGCTCAGCAACTACAGGGACTGGAAAACAATTTTAATGGCTTAACCTCCAGGCTTCACTCATTGTGACTTATATTTAGGCTGGAAGCACATGGGACTTTTCCTACCAACTAATTCTTGCATAAAGGAACTTTCATTCATAATCTTCTTGGCATCAAGACAGGCTTGAAGTTTCTTCCTCCAATATCTGTGAGTGGCAGGACTGAACAGTTGGCTTTTATAGCAGTTCTTTACATTGTAACCTGCCCCAAGGTAATAGTGTGTGTCTTGACTTGTAATTGACTGGCAAAGGCACACTTGGTAGATTTGCTTCTGGCAATCAAACGCAACTTTTCATCAGTATATGTAGGACTGAGATCCAAGCTGTGCAAGCAAGGGGGAGGGGGGGTCTCAAGGGCTAGGACTGATGAAGTGATTAGTGTTTTCTGTGTGCATTACCATCACTGTAAACATATGCCTCCAACTGCAGGATCTTCTGAGAAAAAGAACTACTAAACTGTGACCAGCAGATGCTGACCCATCAAGAAGTCTCCTTTCAGCCCATACAAACACTCAATAAATCACCCTACAGCTTCTTTCAGATTCAAGATAACTGACAGAATTATGGGTAATAAATCCAATAAAGCAGGTTGTCATTCCACTCAATACCAAGGAGAAAAATGGATTATCAAGTTAGGTGGTCTTTTACCACCAGGATTAAATGAATATTTATGAGGTATCCAATCACAACTTGTATTACACTTGATGTACTATATAAAAGGAACAAATGATGGAATTTGTCTTTTTACACTGATGAAGGCTATGTAATTATCTTGGCCAAAACCGGTCTGTTTTTTGTTCTTTTGATATTATGTGAGACTCATTAAATATTCTTTGCTATATATTTACAGCACACAGTTTGCTGGCTCATTTTTTCTGGACTTACTTGTTTGGAGCCATGCAGTTGCCTACGTGCTTGGGACCCAATTTGTAGTGACACACATTTGTTTAGGTCACACGATGGAAAGCAAAATTGGTTTTGTGAAGTCAGTAATGAAATGTATTATGTAACAGAGGTGTTTTGATGGACAATAACTGAAGGCAATAGTGACCTAATCGGCTGTAACTATGCACTGCTAAAGCTATACAATTCAACAAAAAAAAAAAGTAAAACAATTTGCGGAAAATTATGTTAACTAAGAACATGACAAAATTAGTATAAACTTAAATACTTTCTGTTCTGATAATGATACAGAAGGGAAAAGTAGACAAACGCATATGTAAACACGTGCAAAAGTACTATCAGAAATTACCTCTCCATTCTGGGAGAGTCTACTGGCACTTCAGATTACTAGTACTCTAATTTTTTTTTCAGATGCACAAGATAGTCAAGGAGAGAGGAATGACAAAAGACATTGCAGAGAGAGACTGGATGGCTCAACAAACATTCATTCAACAGAAAAAAAAAAGATGTTGGAACAAAAGCCAGAGAGGATCTGCATTCAGCAACATCATCCCAGCTGATGAAGCTAATTAAGATTCTGTGCACACTAGAAACACAACAAAACCAAAATGCACTCCCTGAAACATGAGATAAAACAAAAATAAGTAAACTACAGAAAAGACAGACAACAGCAGATAAGCAGCATGGAATATGAAGCCAGGTATCCTTTGGTATTTCTGAGTCAGCCCATTTTAGCCAAAACTTACAGTACCTGTTGCAATACTGTACCACTAGCATGCTGGTAAACAACTTTCAGTTATGACAAAGAAAAGTAAAAGGGCTTCAGTGGACATATCAGATCAGTCTACTGCAGTGTTGGCACCTATCAAAGGACAGCAGATGTATAGCAGATAGTAATATGGACCAGGGATAGGTGCCTCACCTCACCAAAAAATCCTCTGTAACCTTCAAGGAGGGTGAGTGTTATGTGGGAGCACACGTGAACTGTGATGAGATTAAGGAGGCCATCTCTGAGATATGACTGCACAGACCAGCCACAAGGGATGTGGGTTATTCGATGGAAATAGGCCTTAATTCTGCATAATGGATCATGCAGAAAATGGAATAAGAACAGTTAGGCTCTAACCTTAAACACAAATGGTTTTAGTCCGGGGGGGGGGGGTGTACAGTTAGACCAATATTCCACTAGGATACAGATATGCCTTGTCCCCACAGGGCACAACACATTTTCACGCCTTCTTGCCTGCCTGAACGAAACTCCCTCTAGTCAGCTGTTGCATAATGCAGTGGAAGGGGCCCCCTTGAACGGGGAATGAACAGGCTCAAAACATATGGGGGTACTGATGGTTGGGAGTAACACAGACAAAAAGGTAGGGTAGAGTGCTTCATTCAGATGATGTGAACAGTAAATCATAGAAGCCTGTTACGTAAAGGGGACTGGAGCAAAGCAGCAAGTAAACATCCATCTCATCCCGTGGGTATCCCAGGTAAATAAAGTAGTATTAATGAATGTTGTATTACAGAAAATAACTCAGTTATAGCTGCCTAACAAAATGAAAAATATGTATATCATAAATAAATAACCAGTCTCCCATGATTAGACAATCTGCTCATCTCTCATATTGTGGAGGTCTACGTGAAGGTATCAACACTGCACCAGTCAAAACAAGACAAAGGAAGACATGCCAGCAGTGTTACCCTTTATGAAATAGTGTCAGTATTACAGTCATGGTATAGTCAGGTAATTATCAGTACATTTCTAACTACCTGGGTTCAGCTTATACCTTCCCTGAGCTCTGGACACATGCTACTTTTGACTATACCAGCTAGACTTCCTAAGGCTGGCAAAATTCAACAGTCACTTTTTCCAGCAGCAAATATTAGAAATGTTTTGCCCAAATATGCAATGCAAAGGCAATATGTTATTTTGGAAGAAATTAAAGTATCATTAAAAGACATGGACTTCTCATTAAAAGACATGGACTACAATCTGGTAAAAATCCAGACAGAAAATACAAGCCAGCCAGTCTTCTTTCACAGTGAAAACCAAGATCCTCATACAGGTCTCATCACATCACTCTATCCTCTGTTTCTATTCAAGTGATGTTATCTTGTTAGAAGTGACCAAATTATCAGTATGAGCCACAGAAGAGGGCATTTATTTAAAACATTGTCACCAGCAGAAATATTCTCTTCCCAGTCTGCTGTCCCATTAGCTCAGGTGGTCAAGTAGCGATGTTTAGTGATGTTGACTGGACATCAGAAATGAAAAGTCACACAGAATGGCAAAGCCACTGGCCACCATATTACCACAAAATAGTCTGACAACTGGCTTCAGACAGATGGAATTCTTTCTCAGGAAAGTACATCTGATTTCATAAATGGAAATTGTTCTTCTGATGCAGTCGTGCCGTTCTCATTTCATCTGCTGCAGGCTCTCCAGTATAACCTTTTTATCGGCTTGGTCATATACTCCTGCCTCCTCTAGGTCTTCAGGGGTAATATCACTGCAAAGAGAGACACAAACACAGCATCAATGAACTGTAGAAATCAAGGGAAACCTATGCATTTAGATGGTCCAAGACAGCTGGCAGTACACCCTTATAGTTTAATTAGGTAACGATTTAGGTACAAAGGAACCCCACCAAATGCCAAATACGACTTAAGTAACTCAGCCAGATAAAAGTGCTTAAGATATTCATAAACAGGCAGCTAAGCAAAAAAAACAAAGATATTAATAAAAAGAATAGCAAATGTTTGATTTCTGTAGTCAGTTTGTTAGCTACTTGACTGGCTTTAGTAGACAGCTAAACCTCCTGGGCACAAGAAATTGTCTTTAAAGATAGCAAAGATTAGACATAGTTAATAGATTTCTTCATTTAAAAAGTGTACAAGTGTAAGCCATAAGAGTCAAATCCATGCTTCCAGGATGCAGTTCATTCACAACCATTCACCAAAGAAGCAAACAGAAAGGCATTCACCTGGAATTCTGCAAAATTAAGGAACAGTCTCCTCCTTAAGATTACTATTACTGTTAGCTTAAAATCATTTAAATCTAAAGTTCTAATTGTTTAGTAAATGGAAGTGCTCTTACCAGTGACTGTCGCTACAGAACCAAGTGTAATAAAACTATTCACATTTTATCATCTGTTGATGCTTTGCTATCAATGGAAATCCTGGGAACAATAAAATGGATGCCTTATTGTTTGCTATAAAGATCTTACTTTTTTATTGGTACCAAGTTACGGTTTGGATCAAAAACTTCAGCTGTTTCAGTTGACAACACTCACCAAAAATAAATACACAAAACTGCAAGTCTTGTTTATGATACTGACCTCATGTATCCATCATTTTTGTAAAGTTACAGTAATACACTACTACTCTAGAAACTTCTGTTTTGGTAACCATAATGTCATTTAGGAAGAAACATTCCTTTATATTACCTTAGAAGGCATCAAGCAGCACACACATTTAACACATGGTTTAATGCTAACAGAGTCATCTGGAAAAGTTCTTTTTACTTCCAGGAAAATACAGACATAGAAAAGTGACAGAGGTGCTGAGCAAGTTGAGTGCTGCATAGTACAAGCTAGTTTCCACTTAAGGTATTCAGACAAGGTGTAATAACACAAAAACAGATGTTCGTATGTAGCGGAGTCTGATGACAGTATTATTTAAGATATATGTGATACTATGTATATTTGCATCAGCATTCCTGAACATGCCACATTCGTTACTAATTTATACAGTTCCCTTGATGCCTTGAAAAAAAAATAGAGACCTGTAAATCCTGATAAAAAACATTTCAAAGTTCTTCAGCTCTAACAAGGAACTTGAGGTATCTGCTAGATCATTATTTTCTTGGTTCCACCCTTAACTGGTACCCACGGCTTCAAGGCAAATTAGACTAGAGGCCTTTTGCAAGTCTAACGCTATATACCAGGAGCCAGTTTTCAGTGGCAGTATGTCTATTAGGTGTAAAATAAGAGAAATGTGTGGCAGCACATAGGGGAATTTCACTTTTTGGCCTGGCTGTATTAAAATGTGCTGTCATCAGTGCATGCTGAAGCATGTCCATTTTTAATATTTTTGTTTCAAAGATGCATTTACTTGTTTATTTTATTTTTGTATGTCTGAGGTATTCCCCCACTGCATACTTGTGCTGGAGATATTCTCTCTGGGCCTCTTCTGAAAATTCCAATAAAACAGAAATTATCAACAAGGAGTACACTGTGTCCATTACAAAAATGAAATGTACGGACGTCTCAGACTCAGACCACGGAACTACAACTTGTGTAAATCTTTTATTGTATGAAAAACAAGCAAGCTGTTTTGTGTAAAAATGCATCTTCAGATGTATAGTTAATACAATTAAAGTTTCACCATATCACATGATTAGAATTGACTAAACCATTCAATGGGCTCCCTTTTCTGATATCATATATGTGAACACTATTCCTATTTTTGAATTCCCTGTTAGTTTTACCTATGCAAAAAGACTGGCAGTCCTAACAAACTGCAATGTATTATCAAGTTACTTGCGTGGCAAGTTAACGCAGGAAACTGTTGTGTAGTCTGCTTTCGTAAAAGGATGGGCATACTTACTGCTCTTAAGACTACAGCAGCAGAGCTGAATGCCTGTATTAGCATAACTCAAATGTTAAAAGGCAGGAGACTGAGAATATGATAGTTCTAGTCTAATCCTGTGATATGATAAAACTTTCAATAAAAGAGCGCCTTTTTAATCGTATTAGCTATACATCTAAGAAGCATTTTACATGGCAGCACTTATGTTTTTTTTTTTTTTTTGATAGAAGGAAAGATTTGCAGACGTTACACTGTGGTCTTTCTTTAAGACTGTGGATACCACTTCTGAAAATGTGTGATGCTCATATCTCCCACGATATCATCTTAAAATCTTTAAATTTCATTCAATTCACCTGCTGTGCATAATTGGAGATCTATCTGAATTTCTGTCTAAGCACGGTATTCTAGAAAAAAATCATCTTGATGCAAATCTTTCCAGTAATATTAAGTCTGGTTATAACTTCACATCTTCTAATCCCCTAATGTATAGCCTGATCTACAGTTAATAATTCTCTTAAACAGCTAATACTGCCTTGTTTACTTGCAGGCTCATAAAACTGTTTTCATTAGTGCATTTCCATAACTTCACACTGTAGTACATCACCGGTTAGCAACCATGACTTAACTTAGAATATAATCTCCATATTCCTTTAAACTCCTCAAAATAAGTTTCTTTTTTTTGCCCCCACTGCCTAACAATCAAACCTTTTTTCTGTCCATCAGCCCAAATGATAGAGTTCATCATCCAGGCATCCATTAGAGGTGCTTACAGCACTGCATAGTTTTCTCCCCATCCTACAGTACACACCTAGCATAACATGCAATGGGCTATCTGCAAAGGATGTCCCGTTACTTCCACACGGAGTTTTGCCTTCAAGCAACATCCCCCCCCCCCCCCTCACAGGATGAGTGATGTTCTCTCTATTCTCTAGAAGGGACATCACACCACCCTGTGTGCCTCTGAGTACATGCAATTTTTGCAGTTACCATGATAAGATGGTATTTTTGAGTAAAGAGAAAAAGTTAATTTTACGTGATGTTGTTCCTAATAAATTTTATAATAATTTGTTTAAAGTAGCTAGAAATGTTACTAATAATAATACAAGATTTTTTTAGAGAATATTAAGTGTATTTATTTATGGAAAAAAATTTCTTTGGATGGACATTTATTTGGGGCTGATGATACACATCCTAGCTATGTGGGTAATATATATTTTTAATCATCTTTCTCCGGGGCATCAATAGACAGTGCAGAGTACAATAATGTTAAATTTCTTTTGTTTAAGACTCTAAAAAATAAATTTCATTGCTTGGCTGCTAGAGTTGTGGGAGGTGGTTATCATGTAATTAAAAGTAACAAAAACCCAATTTTTGGATAACTGTTGTATGTTTCTACCTGGCTATAAAGCCCATCATAAAGTGAGACAAACAGGGAAGGTAACAATATCAAATCTATATGAAAGTGATAGTGAATCAAATTATATCAGAGATGTCTGGCTGGAGAGACAATGTGCTTAAAAATGGACTTTTTTTATAGACAACCTAATCAGAATAAGCTGGGATCGGTTTATTTTAGCAAATGAAATACTTCATATTTTGTGAAAAGAGTCAACATGGTAGCAGGTGATTTAAATGCCGCTAAATTTAATTGGCATGATTATGTACATAATAAGGGTTTGGTTTTTGACTTAGTTGCAAATAGTAAAGAATATGGTTATTCTCAAATTGTGACATTCCCTCATGGGGGTGATAATATTCAGGATATTGTTTGGATAAGAAAGTTGGATTATATCAAACACTGAAATCTGGCCAGAAATAAGTGGATCTGTTCATTTTTTGTCTCTCGATTTTATGATGTAAATAAACCCATTCAAACTTTGAATGACATTGGGTGCAGACAGGCTTTTTTCATAGGGCAGATTATGATAAGATTAGGAAGATCATTTCAGAATGGGATTGGCAAAATGCATTTTGTTTAAATGATGTAGGCGTCAGCTGGGATACTTTATATATTTATTTTTTATGGTTTAACTGAACAATGAGTGTCAATGGTTCCTAGTAAATTTAAACTGTTTAGATCATTTTGATGGGATAATACCTAGGATAACCTATGTATTAAAACTAGAAAATTATGGAAAAATATAAGTATCCAGTAAGGAAGAATTTTGGAGATATGCCACAATATTAATTACATGTTTAGGAAATTGCAGTTGGACAGAATTATTAATTAAGCTTGGAAAAATACTGTTTTGAATAGAAAAGCTTTTTATAGCAATTTAAACAGTATAAAACTGATTCTAATCTTGGCATTACTTTGAAATCCAATGATAAATTAATGACCGATTCTAATACTGTGGCCATATCATGGGGTCCTTTCACTTTTACTAGATGACTGTATTAAAGGTTATGTGATTAGATGGATACAAAAAACTGTTTGGTACTTTGGAATACAAGGTTAAGCTTGGTTGTTCTTTATCTAAAGACAGATTGATTAAAGCAGGTGTCTCTCACGGCTCTGTGTTGGGCCCTCTTCTTTTTGGCATCTTTATGCCTAGATTTCTTAATGATACTAAGATTTGGTTAAGTAAATATGAGAATGATGCTAAAATTGGTACTATAATTTCAGGTGTTTCTGCCTACAATTTTATTTGGATAATTTACACTCATGGGCATTGTATAATGAAATGAAGCTCAATACAAGTATGACCTATGTTATGCATTTTGGCATGGGCAATCCTTAGTATCCTTACAGCCTTGAATAATTTATTTATTATGGAGGTGAAGTTTATTAGAAATCCTGGGGTGAAAACTGATAATCTCAGTTTTGTAATGCACCTGTTGGAGGTTGTTACGATGTGCTATTTTAAAATGAGTAATACTTTAGGACTGTGACTAATAGGGACGGGCTAGTTTTGCTTCTTATTTATAAAACTTTAATTAGGCTGATTACTGAGTAGTGTGGATTTATATTTGTGTATACCAGTGTTCAATTGTGAAGATTAGAAAGAATTCAAAATCATTTTACTAAAAGGTTATCTGGCATGAGAGGCTTAAGTTATTTATTTATTTTACTTTTGTTGACAGGGATAGTCTGACTGGATATATGTCCATTTTCAGCAGAGGCCCGGGGAGAAAAGCTCCAAGATAATAACACACATTAAACATTTAATAAATGCTAGTTTCAAGCAGATTACTGTAATAAACAATACCAGCATTTAGCACATGTAGTACTAACTTATTATAAAACACTTTAAAAAACATAACATTATTTTCAAAGTTATATATACATACCATTTCATTCAGGTTTAAGACACATTGAGCAGCAGTTATACAACTGACCCTTCCTGAAATGGAGTGGTAGAAAAAAGTTAGAAGTAGTTGAAGGTAAGGCACCTAAGAAATAGAGGTCACTAGTCGAGGTTAGTGCAAGGACATAACCAATGAGTTTTGAAGTATTTATTGAGTTTATTTTTGAATTGAGTTAGTGAGGGTTCTAGGGTCAAGTCAGCTGGGAGTCTGTTCCATGATTTTCCAACAGAGTTGGCAAACAGAGTATTCCCAGCTGAGTAGTTGGATTTGTATGTTTGAACAAGGATTCTAGTGGATGATCGCAGTGGCCGGGTGCTGGTGTAGGGGCTGATAATATTTTTTAGTGCAGGTGTATTTTCTGTTTGGTAAAGGACTTTATATGCCACTATTAGCTGGCTGAACTGCAATATGCTTGGCAGTTCAAGCCATCCTAGGCAATTTAGGTTGCGACAGTGGTGTGTCCGGTAGGCTGTGCCAGTAGCAAATTTGGCAATGTGGTTATAGCAGGATGATAGTTTATTAAGATCTGTTTTGTTTAAGTTGGTGAATAGAGGTAAGGCATAGAGAAGAGTTAATAGTAGATGGGAACGGGCAGTTCTAGCAAGTGGGGTAAGGAAATGTTTGATTCTGTAAAGAGAGCTACGTTTTTTATTAATGGTTTTGATAGACTGATTGATATGCACATCAAACTTCAGGTTGTTATTTATGACACCCAGTAGTTTAGTTTGGGCTTCTGGGGAGATGATAGTGCCATTGTTAGCGGTTATGTTGAAGGATGGGGGGGGGGGGGAGTCCTGCATGTGGGGGAGAACAGGAGCAGCTTTGTTTTGTTGGGGTTTAGGATTAGATGTTGACTGGAGAGCCATTTTTCCACTGTACTGAAGGTATTTTGGGTTAATGTGAATAAAGTAGCTGGTGAGGTGTCAGTAAAAATCAAGGTGGAGTCATCCGCATATTGAATGCAGGTATCATCTGGGATGGCTGCATGAAGGTCGTTGATAAAGATGGAGAAAAGAAGGGGTGCTAGTATCGAGCCCTGGAGGACTCCTAATGTGATGGGAAGGCGAGATGATAGCTTGTCCTGCCATAGGACTGCCTGTTGCCTGCCCTACAGATAGGATTGAAACTATTGGAGTGCATGATTGTTTAAGGAGAAGGCCTTCAAGGTATTTATAAGCATTTTGTGGTCAACCATGTCAAAAGCCTTGGATAGAAGGAGAGCTGAGGATAGTTTGTTATTACTGTGGTTGTGGTTAATGACGTCAGAGAAAGAGAGGAGGGCAGAAATAGTACTGTGGTGTGGCTTAAAGCTATGCTGAAAGTTGGACAACAGCTTGTTCTGTGTGATATAGTGCATGAGCTGTATGTGTACACACTTCTCCATAGATTTAGCTAGCTAGAGGTGACAGAATAGCTATGGGTGTCTTAGGTTTGACAGTTCAGTGGAACTGCCTCCTTTATGGAGAGGTATGACATGGGTGATTTTCCATATAGTGGGTACAGTAGCTTCAGATATAGCTCTGTTGATCAAGATTGAGATGGGGTATGCTATGGTGTCAGAAGCCTTTTGCAGATAGTCTGCTGGGAGGAGGTCAGCAGTCAGGGTGGTGGGTCTTAGTTTCTTAAGTAGGACATGAATAAGTTGAGTAGGAACAGGTTGGAAGGTAAAGTATGTTTGGGTACTGGGTGTGGCTGCATTAGAATTAGAGCCACTGGGAGAGAGTTGGCTGGCTAGAGACTGGATAGTCTCTGTGAAGAAGCTATTGAAGTTATTAGCAATGTCTACTGGGGATTTTTGTTGGGAAGCTGAGGGGGGTGGCGTGGCGGTTTGGCCTGGGTGGAGTAATTTGTTTATTCCTGCCCAGAACTTTTGACGTTTGTTTTGGTGTTTTTGCAGTAGATGGTAGTAGCAGTTCTTTTTGTCTAAGGTTATGGATTTTTTTGGTGTCATTTCTTAGCTGTCTGAATCTTAGTTGATCAAGTGGGGCTTTTGTTTTTCGGTAGGTGGCCCATAATTTCTTTCTGAATGAAATTTTGGTTTTGGTATCTTTAGAAAGCCATGGCGCAATATTAACTTTGGTTCTAATAGAGCGGCTGGGAGCATGGGAGTTAAGAATAGCAAGGAATTTGGTGTTAAAGTATACCACTGCTTCATCTAGGGGGAGACTTTTTAGCATGGACCAGTTGCATGTCTTAAGTTCATTTTGAAACTTGGTGAGAATAAAATTCTTGTTGCTTCTTAATGTTCTATAGCTGGGTTAGGAGCAGTCTACTCTGAACTTGATTACATAGGTGAGACAGTGGTCACTTAGGTCATCAGGCAAAGTGCCTGATTTATAGGACTGAAGATAGGTACTGACGAGTATCCAGTCTAGGGTACTTTCCTTGATATTGGGTTTTCCTGTCCTGGTGGGGAAGGTTATGATTTGAGTAAATCCATAGAGGTTTATATGGGTTGTAGGGGTTTCACAAGAGCAAGTGTTCCAGTCAATGTTGAAATCTCCAAGAACAATTGCTGAAATGTGAAAATGTTGGAAGTTATAAAAATAGGTCAAGGTTTTTATCATTATATACTATAAAATATAGATTGGTTGGGGTTTATAGGTTGGTACTAGGCTATCGGCCCTAAGGCCTATGCAAGCCTAGCCATAACAATTCCCTGGAAATTTCTTCCCACAATATTTACTTCTCTGGGCCCCTGTCTAGCAGGGCGACTGACATGATCCCTGGGGTGAACTTTCTATCTCCCATCCAATCATCAAGGTTGCTTTTGAAGAGGGCCAATGAAGCGCTCTGCTTAACATGTATGGGCAGTCTATTCCAGAGTATGGGTCAGGAACCTATCCCTCCAGCATGTTTTGTTCATTGTGATGATAAGGTTTAGATCCCTGGAGCGTGTGGCTCTGAGGGATTGGGATTTCTTTAAGTGGAGCATGTCCAACAGCTCAGGGTTTGACATGGCCTTGTATGTTAAGCAGAGATCACCTCTGAGTAGATGATACGCCACAGAGTATAGCTGGAGTTTTTTTAGATGGTCGGCATATGGCATCTGCTTTAGGCCTCTGATTCTTTTAGTGAGGTATTTCTGTGGCCTTTCCAGCTGTTGCAGATGTCTTGTGAGGTACATACCAAATGGGGCACTATACTCTATAATGGGTCTAATGAGGGATGAGTACAGTGGGACAATGACCTCCATTTTTCTGGATGAAAAGCCCTTAGTGATGAGGTGTGCCACATAGAACGATTTCCTGACTGTTGTGGCGATGTGGTTATCAAAAGTGAGACCACTGTCCACTTGTGTCCCTAAGTCTCTCATCACACTTTCGATGTTTAGTGTCCTGCCACCTATGTGGTAGTTCATGGGTACATGTTTTTTTCCAAAGGGGATAACTATACATTTCTTGGCATTAAGCTTGAGCCCATGGCTCTGGCACCAGGCTTCTGTTTCTGTAAGGCCCTTTTGTAGAATATCCACATAACTTGGGGATTCAATAATGACTCCCAGTTTGCAGTCATCTGCAAACTTTGTTAGCCAGAGTCTCTTAGTGTTGGCCTGTACTTCAGAGAAGTAGATGCCAAACAGGAGTGGTCCCAGGACTGAACCCTGAGGTACTCCACTTGTCACTTGTCTGGAGCTGGATTTGGAGTCGGCTACTTTTACAGTCTGGGTTCTGTCAGTAAGCCAGTTGGCAACCCATCGAGTGACGTAGGGATTTATGCCCAGCTTAGTAAGTTTATCTATGATTCCAGAGTGGGGGATGGTGTTGAAGGCCTTGGCGAGGTCCAGATAGGCTGTGTGGACCGCCTTACCCTCGTCCACAGCTCTGGAGACCGATTCGAAGAAGTTAATCAGATTCAGGAGACAAGATCAGCCCTTCACAAACCCAAACTGGGTGGGGTCCAGTGTTTGAAGGTTGCCAATGTCTTTGTTTATAAGTTCCATGATAATGCGTTCCATGTCCTTGCAGATCAGGCTTGTCAGACTGATGGGATGGTAGTTCCCGGGATCCAAAGTGGATCCACCCTTGTGGAGCGGGATAACTGTAGCTGTGCACCACTCAGTGGGCATGAAGCCTGAGGTGAGGCTATGATTAAACATGACACTTAGGTGGGGTGCCAGTTCATGTAGTACACAGCCCGGGATGTCATCGGGTCCCATGGATGCTGTATTCTTAGCTTTGGAGAGTACTGTTTCTACCTGTGTGGCTGTGATTATCAGAATTTGGCAATCTTTTGGTATTGAGATGGGCCCTTTAGGGGGTGAGAGGGGGGTGAAGTTGTCACTAAATCGATCTGACAGGATACTGGCAATATCCTTGGGATCAGTATATTTAATGCCATTCTGTTGTAGCTCTGAGCATTGCCATATACATTCTTGACATATACCTTGTGGTTGTCTTTGGAATCTTTGGCAATTTTATTTTCGTAACTAGCTTTTGAGGATTTTATGAGGGATCTCAGCTTCTTACTGAGGCTGGTGAGGGAGTGTTTTGCATCCTGGGATTTTCCTCTTTTCTGCAACAGTTTCTTCCTTCTGTTGTATAGTTTGTTTATAGCTGGGGACCAACAGATTGGCTTCCTTTTTTTGGAGATTATTTGATAAATATTTTAAATGTGTCAATCATTGGGGGTGATTTGATAAATATTTTAAATGTGTCAGCAATTGTAATTTTAGTGAAAATGTTGGAATTCATTGGAAGACACATCCGTTAAACAGCAGGAATAATAATTATTCAGCTGAAGTGTTGACTGGTAGATGACCCGTGTGGTTTAACTCACTTTCTGGTATAGCCTGCATTTACTGGAATAATACTCCATTAAGTATAGGAAATCAGAGTCAAGTAATATATTTAGAACAAACAGGATTTTTGGCTGGGTATACGAGTTTTTTTTTGGTGGCAAGCTCTTTTAAGGCCTGTCTAGGCATTAACCTTGTATAAAATACATTGAACATTATAAGTATACTGAACATGAAAACCTATTCACTTGTAAATACATTTTCATACTACATTTTAAAACACTTAACATATTTGCAATGCCTTTCACAATCTTTCCCGATTCTAAAACTAGAATTGCACCCTTTTTGCCTAGATTTACAGTCAAATATTTTAAGGCTACTGGGGGAGTTCCCAAAATGCATACCATTGCACCCGTTCCATTAAAAAACTGAGAATTTTGTAATGTTTTTTTTTTTACCTTAAAACTATTTTTTTTTCTCTTCCAGCTCTTGCTCTCTTGCCAACAAATGATACTGACCTATTATTACCCTCCTCCATAAATCTGTTAAATTCTACATCAATGCTTTGTAAACAGTGGACTAACTTCAACTTAATGTTATCCAATTGTTTTAAAGCTAGGTTAATATTTTCCTGAAGCCCCATGCAGTTAGCAACAAAACTGTTGAAATACCTGCCAAATTCAAGGTCTTTGGAGTAAAGTACAGTTGTGCAAGACCTTAACATAGCAGATGTCCTACATCTCACTGGTGCAGTACTCTTTACTCTTGGGATATCATGCCGAGGAAAGCCAAATGTCCGGCCAGCATACCAAAGCCTTTATGTCTTCTAGATGCCATACGTCAGATGTATATCCTACATGCCAGACGTAAGGTACATATATCATGTGAGAGCACCTAATCCTCAGAACTAAAGTACCCTAGACGAAATAGATCACCCCCAGAGAAAAGTAATAACATGTACACCCAGGAAGTGCAGAAAAAAGACAGACAGACCACTCGGCCAGAAGAAAAAGGGACATGCACTCACTCACTCACACTGACACACACACACACACACACTGACACACACACACACACTGACACACACACACACTGACACACACACACACTGACACACACACACACACTGACACACACACACACACTGACACACAATACTGCAACAGTGAGAAGTAGGACACTTACTGTTATGGTAGATGTTGCGTGACTGTACTATGTCCTTTCTTATCACAGTTGCAGTATTCTTTTACTCCTGGGAGAGTACAAAAAATACTGTTAAGTATTGGAAAAGGAGCCACAGAACAGTCCTCAAAAAAACACATGAAAGATGGCCCTGGCAAAACCTGCCCTGGTCCTATTAATGACATCTAACTTGCAATGTTTGGTGAAAGTATGAAAAGAATACCAAGTAGCGGCTTCCAAGATAGATCTAGTAACCAGACCCCTGAAAAATGCACCAGAAGAGGTCACTGTCCTGGTAGAATGGGCATGAACACAACACAAAAACTGCTTGCCATGAAAAGAACACAAAAAAGGCCTGAGAAATCCAGCAGTAGATGGTTTGCTTAGAAACTGCCAAATCCAATTTCCTGGCATGAAAATCTCCTGCTATGTTTTCCCTTGTCCAAGTGAGCTTTCTGTGTAAATAGAAGGTCTGAAACACCCTCTCACTACAATTCTTTGGAGAAGGGAAAAAAAGATGACTGGACTGATTTATGGGCAAATCATTAATTACCTTGGGCATGAAAGAAGGACTAGTACAAACAGACACCCTGTCCCTGTGAAAAAACAAAAAAAGGTGGAACCGCAATTGTGTGCTTGAAGTTCAGTGACCCTCTTAGCAAAAGTAAGCGTCACCAACAGTACATTCTTCCTAGTACAATGCTGTATGGAAGAACAAATTGCAGGTTTAAAAGGGGACTGTGTCAATTCCTCAAGAGCAAAGTTAAGGTCTCAAGAAATGAATAAGCTTTCTTGGAGGCTGAATATGAAGGATGCCTTTTAAAAATTGTTAGACTTCAAACTAGAAGCCAAAGGTGGCTTCAGAGACAAACAAGTGGAAATGTCTGACAAATGAAATTCAGCAGATGAATATGCCAAACCAGAATTGAGAAACACACACAAATAAGAAAGGATCATAGGAATTTCCACAGAAAATGGTCCAGGTAATGTCTGAGACAACAAATAGAAAATTTCTTCCATTTAGTCACACATGATTTTCTAGCAATGAACTTTACGGCTTCCAGCAAAACCAGAAGTACGTCCTCAGAAAAAAAATGGTGCCTAAAAGGAATCAAAACCCTATCACCCAAAGTGTTAATTAAAGGGTAGACAAGAGACAGAATGAGAGATCCCGTGTCTTGAGTAAGAAGATCCATCTTGTGAGGTAACTTGTGATGATTGTCTCTGGCCAGATGGAAATGAAGGGAGGAACGAGTGCTGTCTGAGCCAAAAAGGAGTCATCATCAAGATTTTGGGTGTGTTCCACATGATCTCATACAGGATCTTTGGTAGTACAGGAAGAAGGGGATAGGCATACAGAAACATTCCCTTCCAAGAAAAAGACATGGCATCCATTTTCCAACGCACAGGACTTGATACTCTGGAACATAACTGTGGGAGTTGTCTGTTCAGAGGGGAGGCAAAACGATCTACCTGAGAAGTACCCCACCAATGTACAATGTCTGGAGATACCTTCCTATAAAGCATCCATATGTGATGATTTGTCCTGGACCTACTCAGTCTGCCACCAGACTGTGCTCTGAAAGAATGCAGATTGCCAGAAGAACCAAGTGATGGCAGACTGCAAAATCCCAAGCTTGATGAGCCAGTCTGCAAAGAAGGTAAGATTTTTCACCCCTTGACTGATGGTGTACCACATGACTGTGGTATTGTCTGTAAAAACTTTTAGACAACCTGGATCCCAAAGGAAATGACAACCCTACAAAGCTAAAAGTAGAAACCTCATCTCACTGATTATCAATATGGTCTGCCAGATATTGATGGGCTTTGGAGGAGGCTCCTGAACATTGATCGGAAGCATTTCTGTGCAGCTTCTGAGTAGGTAGAGGAACCTGAAAAGGCAGACCTGGGATTTAGGGAAATCTGGTGAACCTACTAGTGGAGCCTGAGCTTGAGACAAGGTAAGAGAGGAACTAGATACTCCAGAGGATTGCAGTGCTGGAGCCAAATAGTCTTGAGATACCACTGAAATTTCCTTATGTGGAATTTGGAAAAGGGAACCAAGGGAATGACGGATGCCATGTTTGGTGAAATTCCCTTGCAGGAAAGAATGGAAGAGGAAGAGGAGACTGGAAATATGCAGTAAAAAAAAAACAACCTTGGGAGGGGGAAGATAACTCAATATTGGAATGGTATGAATCCTGTAAACCAGAAATACTTGCTCTTGAGAGGGAATCAAAACAGGCTTTTTGAGAATGAGTGTGAACCCCGCATTGTGGAGAAGCATAGTGAAACATGGATCCTGAATAAGCTGCTGCTGACAGAGGGCTTGAATCAAAAGGCCATACAAATAAGGGAATATCTGAATTCTCTGAAGTCTGCAGAAGGCTACCACAGGGAGCAGACATTTGGTAAATACCCTCAGAGCTGTAGAAAGACCAAAATGGAAACCAGAGAACTAAGAATGAGAGGAACAGACAGAGAAACATAAAAATTCTCAGAAGACTGGGTGAATAAGAATGTGAATGTAAGCATCCGTCAAATCCTGGGATGCCAGAAAAGCTTGAGGAAACAACACAGAGGGATAATTTTCTGAAGAGACAACATTTTGAAAGCAGGAACCTTGAGAAAGGTGTTGAGAAAAGACAGGTCTAGAATAGGCCTCCACAATCCCTCCTTCCTAGGAACTAAAAACTTCCTGGAATAAAAACTCATTCCCCGTTGAAACAATGCAACATGATGGATAGTTCCCTGAACTACCAGATCCTGCAGAACCAAAGGAAAATGAGGAAGGTGATGAGGAGGAGGCTGAAAAAGGCCTGAAATGGACGAAGGGACCTCCAAGCCATAAAATAACCTGTTGCCAAATGGGAAACGAGTCAATTTGTGGGACACAGGAATCTGGCTGAGGGGGTAGGAACAGCTGAATGTCAATCAGAAGTAGATTTGCAAAGGAAAGAAGGCTTCTGACACTTAGAACCCTGAGGAGGTTTGTCTGGAAACTGTCCTAGAAGTCATTTTGCCCCTAGAAAGCTGTTTAGGCTGCCTACAAACAAAAGAAAGCTTAGAATGATATCTTCTCTGAAACTTAGGAACAGGAGAAACAAAAATTTGTTTCAAGTCTTGCATAACTTTAACCTTATCCTGAAGCATCTTAAATATTTCAGCCACAGCACTGCCAAAGAGATTCTGGCTGTCAAAGGTTGACTCCAATAATTTAGCCTTGATGTCTTCAGGCAGAGCCTTAAGGCATAATGAAGAATATCTCCTTACACCAGATCCAGATGCAGCTGCCCTAGTGGAAGTATCAGCAGCATCATAGCTACAATTAATAGACTGTTGAGCCACCTAAGAAGCAAAGCTTGAAAAGAAAATGTCAGAAGTCTTGCCCTCTGAGTCAGGCAAATCAGCCAGAATGACCCCAAGTTGGGAGAGAACAGCCAGGACATACCTAGTCATATAGCTCTGATAATTAATAGCCCTGAAAACTAAGGTAGCAGAGGTAGGTGTATATATATATATATATATATATATATATATATATATGTGTATATATATATATATATATATGTGTGTGTATATATATATATATATATGTGTGTGTATATATATATATATATATATATATATATATATATATATATATATATTTTTTTTTTAATTTTTTACCACAGCTGTCCTTATCAGAAGGTAAAAGCTTACAAGAAGTCAAAAACTTGGATGGTTTCTCCTTAGCTACAGAAATGACAGCAGGATCAGTGGCAGTGTTTTGATATAAAACTGTTGAGCTTCAGGAACTTTATATAACCTGTCCATTTTCTTAGATGCATTACGCTGAGTGTAAGGGGCCTGAGAAGCTACAATAAAAATATCAAAAAAAGAAGCCAACACTGCAGGGACTGCAGAAAGCTGAAGGGAATCTATCTGAAAGAGAACGTTTTACCAAGGAGCAGAAGCAGGAAAAGACAATCCTTTTTTTTTTGGGGGGGGGGGAGGTTTAGGAGCCCTAAATGTATTGAAAATCTTCAAGTACAATCCTGCTATTTTTTGTGGGGATTGTTAGCCACAGGGGTCACATGCTTAGTTTTCACCTTTTTTTTTTTTTTTTTTTAAAGGAACATCAGCTTTAACAAATCTAGAACGTTCAGATCCCTGCCTAGATGCAATAAGAGCACCAGACATCTCTTCCCTAACACGTACTCAGAGAATCACCTAATAATTCCCTCCAAAATAATCAGTCGTGGTTCCCCCTCCACATTTGCATCAGATGTAGGCACAACCTCAGTAGATCTTTGGGTAGGCAAGCTCCATGTCAGCCTCTGACTGGTTCGCAGCAGAGGGAGAGGACAGTGTCACAGAATGGTCCTCAGGTTCTTCATCCCAGACGATGAAGATGTCCAGTAGAGGCTAGAGAGCAGCAGGATCAGTTTGTGCTTTTTCAGCTTTCTTTTTAAGTGGTAGTGGATTGCCTGGGCAGGCAGATTCGACCATGGTACCCTGAGCTAAAAGCTTCAATCACTGGTTCTCCAAGTAAATGAAAAGAGACAACAGACATCTGCAAAGTACCTTAGAGACACACACCTATCAAATTTCACACTGTGTATGGTCATGTGTAGTACCCAAACAAAAGATGCAAGGTTTATGTCTATCTTTATGGGGAATCTGCCTCCCACACTCACATTTTCCCTTCCTGGATGACATACTAAAACAATGAGTAAAAAGGTCATACAGAAAACCAAAAAAAAAATAGCAAGGCTAGACTTTCCACTGTGTGATTCCTTAAACCTCTTGTCTTAGAGGCAACATGGGATATATGCAAATGACCCTTTAAGGACATCAGGCGTTTCGGCTATATTGCAATTCTGAATGCCCATGACTTTTTTTATTTTAAGTCTATTTATGAAATGGACAAAGGCCAATAAAGCCAAATCCCACTAGCTGTGGACATGCATGTTTCAGCCTTCTTATGGCATCATCAGCACAGCACAAGTAGAATGTTTGGCCAACCTTTAGAAACACATGGTTGTTGTACCCAGCTGATATCCATAACCATTAGGGTGTCTGCAAAATATTCCAACCAGCACAATCCTGTGTTTCTAAAGGTTAGCCAAACATTCCACTTATTCTGTGATGATGATGCCATAAGAAGGCGGAAACATGCATGTCCACCAGCTAGTGGGGTTTGGTTTAACTGGCCTGAATTTGTCCATAAATAGACTTAAAAAGAAAGAAGTCATGGACATTCAGAACTGCCATATAGCTGAAACACCTGACGTCCTTTAAAGGATCATTTGCATATATCCCATGTTTCCTCTAAGACAAGAGGTTTAAGGAATCACACATTGGAAAGTCTAGCCTTGCTAGATTTTCCTTCCTGGATGACATGTAAACTTAAGGTAATAGGTAGAAAAAAGAAAGGAAGATACCCCAAAGGGTCACTTATCCTTAGAAAGCTAAGCAGTGGAACTAACTTGGTTAATGGCCTACAGACTAAATTCAAATGTAGCATTCAGACTGGTGGCAAAGAAGTTCTGGGCATTAAGTGCTTGTATGTCATATATGTACATTATGCCTTGCACGCAAGACATAAATGCGATTTACAGCACCCGGAAGAAGGACTTTGGTATGCTGTCCACATGTTTGACTATACTCATCAGGATATTCCAGGAGTAGAATACTGCAACACTGATATGGAAGGACATCACACATTCACCTTCCAGTATATGTACTTGGGCTGAAATATAGTAAGTGTTGGTGTCCTGTGTTTTTCCGATATTACGAGATTCAGTATTTTGAGTTTTCAATATGTTGAACTTTCAAGATTTTGGTCTCAGTCTTTTGGGATTCAGGATTTTAGGCTTTCGAGATTTAGAAGTGAACCCATATATAAATATATATATATATATATATATATATATATATATATATATAGAGAGAGAGAGAGAGAGAGAAAGAGGGAGAGATGTACTTAAGAAGACAGACTCAACAGAAAGTCGAACTTCATATGTTCGAGACCATATAATCGACTTTCCGAACAGTTGAAAGACAGAAAACAACAAAAGTCTTCTTTTTTGCAGGGGAGACAAGCCCCCTGCACCTGCCATATCACCTATATATTATATACATGAACTCCAAGAGAACACTACAGTGGGGAAAAGGGTAAATTAACTGAACCCCATTGTATTGCACTCTCCATTCAAAAACTTAACATTTTGGAAAATTGATCACATGGTCTCGACTATAAATTCAACTTTCTGTTGAGTCAATCTTCTGAAGCGGACCCATATACCCATAGGTATGTATATCTATATCTATCTACATATCTATCTATATCTAATATATATATATATATATATATATATATATATATATATATATATATATATATATATACATGTGTGTGTGTGTGTATATATATATGTATGTATGTATATACACGTGTGTGTGTTTGAGCACGCGTGTGTGTAGAGAGAGAGAGATTTACCTATTTATGTGCAAAATGGGAAAAAGAGTTGAGGATGGATGGATGGAGATATATGTATTGGAGGCATTTACCTACTTCGCTTGTTGTTATAGCTGATCAGTAGTGCAACATCACTATAATACTGGGGTTGGGTAATATGCCCTTTCTCTAGTACTGCGTGATCTCAGAATTAGAATATATAATTAGCAGGGGTGATGGGGGGACACAGGGGGACTTGCCCACCTTCAAAAAACATTTTGTGGTTGTTTACTCCAAGAAAATGTTTCACGGCATGCATAGTTGAATGCTATTTATTTTTCAATTATTTTAAATTGATGTTTTAACTGTTTATAGACATTTTCAAGTACATATATATGTCAGCAGTCTGTAACACTGAACACTCTTATGCACTGCTTTTTCAGTCTGCCAGCTGCTTTCTGTGCGAGATCATGTTACATCAGGGTCTGGGAATTTGCCTTACCTCACTGTTGTGCACTCTTGAAGCTGGCACACAATTAGCAGAGGGAGTATGGGGCCCCCCTGCAAAGACAAAATTGTATTTTATTTTTTTATATTTTTAGTGCTCTTTTCTGGCTCCAGAGAAGCAGTGTTCTTGGCCTTGGCTAGTGCATTGAGGGCTTGTTCCTGGGAAATATGAGTGGGAGGTTTGTGCACTGATTAGAGGTCTGGGCCTGTGGGGGGGGGGGGGGCTAACGTTTGAGATAAATGTATCCTTCAGTAGACTGGCAATGTCTTCAGGAATAGAGTACATGATATTATTTACTGTTAGCACAGTGCAATTTTGTACATTACTTCTGAAGTATCTGACGAAATTAGTACGGCTTTGCGATTGTTTTTAGCCTGGGTTGCCGTTTTTATTTTGTTTCTAGCATTGGTTGATTTAATCAGGGTCCGAAGTTCTCTGTTAGCATTAGCAACATTTGCAGAATTAGATTTGTTTTTATGTGAAATGAGCTTTTTCACACTGTAGAGCCTGTCTATATTACTGATCCACCATAAGGGTTAATTGTTAAACTTGGAGTTATATTTATTTCAGAAGACAGACATGTCTATGTATTTATTTACATGTTCATAGAATTTGGTGGTGAAGGATTCCACATTTGTGCTGGGGTTCTCAGGGTGAAAGGGAAAGTTGAATTTTGCCATGTCATTACTCAACTTTAATAAATTTGTTTTGGCATAATCTCTGAATAACAAGTTATTGGAGGATGCTTCCAGGTTTAGTCTTAAAGTTAATTTGACTCATTTGACTAGGGAGGGTGTTACAGACTCGTAAGAACAAAGTCCAAGATTTTGTTGCACCTAACTGTGGTAAGAATAGTTTGTCCAGTGAATTAGTATTGATGATGTCCAGAAATCTCTAGGCATACATGTGTAGGGATGTCTAACTTTCCCAAGTTAATGGAAGTGTAGCTGAAGTCCCCAAAGAGAATGTTTGGTTTAATGCTTAGGGCTTCCATATTAGATAGGTAGGCGTCATGGGCCGAGGGGGTCCTATAGTTGGCTAAAATGTGACTTGGGAATTTGCTAATGGTAAGTTGGACATGGAGGAGTTCCAGGTCATTATACTGCTTAGTTTGGAGGTGTAGTTTTGTTTTACGGATACTGAGACAGTGCTGCCTTTAGTGCTTTCATCAAGTGTGGTGGATCTGAAAGCATGGTAAGCATTGAAACCTTGCACTGATGGTGTGTCCTCAATATTCTTGAACCAGATCTTTGTGATGATGCAAATATCAATGCATTCTAGGGTAAGGAGTGTCTGTACAGAGTGTATTTTTCTGTTTCATCTCCTAGAGTTGAGCAGTAATACTTTCATGTTTTCAGAATTTTGTTTTACCATGTTACACTGTACACTGACTTTGCGTAAAAAATACTATGGAGGTGGATAAGGGATGTACCATATGGTCTAGCAGTTAAGATTCTTGGTTTTCACCCAGGCGGCAAGGGTTCGACTCCTGTTTGGGAATGGGTCACTTTTGTCAGGAAATTGGTGTAATGGTTATGGCATTTACCTTACAAGTACATGGTACAAGGTTTTTCCTAACATATAAAAGCTTTAGGGAGACAGATGCAGGCCATCCATGGGAAAGCATTTATGACTGTCTACCTTGCCCTCCTAGGTAGATATATTGTACCGTCATCAAATGACATCACAAACTCTGCCAATTGTCAAAATCATTTTTGTTCTTATTGTAGCATCATTCTAGGTGAAGGTAAAATGCTGTTCAGGGCTTGGTTCAGACCTACCTATTTTATTTATTTTATTTATTTTATTTTACATTTGTTAACCGGGAAAAAAATCCGACTGGATACAATGTCCTTTTTCAGCGGAGGCCCGGGGAGAAAAGCTCCAAACATTATACAAAATACAGACATTTCCAAAATTATAATATTACAGAGAGAGAAACAGTCAAATATCAAACAAACAATCAGGTTGCAAAATTCATTTGATAACAATGCATATAAGGAAATAAAATAATGAAGACAATGAACAATTCAGGTAGATAATAGAGACTAGGAAATGTCAGTCAGGAGATGAGCATTGGCAAAGCCAGTGCTTCTGATAGTGGTGAAACAGTTGTTTCTTGAAGTGGGGTAGAGAGGTAGAGGAAAGAATACTGGTGGGAAGAGAGTTCCAGACTTTTCCAACGGCGTTTGGAAAGAGTGCATCTCCTCCAGTATTGTAAGCTTTGACCATCTTTATGAGTGGTCTGTTTGCAGAACGTAGACTGTTAAGATTAGAGTATAGAAGGACTAGGTTCTGAAGTGAAGGACAATTGTTGGGGTTTTGAGAATTTTATATACCTCAGTAAGTTGGGTAATTCTAACAAGGTCGGGGAGTTCAATCCATGTTAGGTTTTGAGGTTGGTGCAGTGATGGGTCCTGTATGGAGTTCCTGCTGCAAATCTAGCTATATGATTATATGAGCTGGATAGTTTATCAAGTATGGTTTTGTTAAGATTGGTGAATATTGCAGATGAATAAAGAAGGGTGGAGAGCAAATGTGTTTGGGCAATGGTGATTTTAGTACTTGGTGTTAGGAAGTTTTTAATTCTATAGAGCGATCCTAATTTTTGTTTACTGTTTTGATGGACAGGTTGATATGTATGTGAATTTCAGTTTATTATCAATAGTAGCTCCAAGCAATTTCGTGTGGGGGTCTGGGGAAATGATAGTACCATTTTGGATGTTATGGAGACATCAATAAGGTGATTTTGTGAGTTGGTTGAAAGATCAATAATTTAGTTTTTAGGATTTAGGATTAACTGTCGTCCTAATAGCCAGTTTTCGACTTTGGTGAAGCAATTTTGGGTTTTAGTTAATAGTCTGTCTGGAGATGTATCCGAACAAACCAGTGTTGAGTCATCCATATCGAATACAGGTGGCCTCGGAATGACTGTATGGAGGTCATTAATGAAGACCGAGAAAGAAGTGGCCCCAAAATGGACCCTTGAGGGACCCCAATGGTATTTGGTAGTAAAGTGGAGAGAGTATTCTGCCACAATACTGCTTGTTTCCTGTCTGAGAGGTAGGCTTTAAACCAGTCTAGTGTCAAGTTATCCAGGTAAAGGTTTTTTAAGGTTTCCATGAGTAGTTGATGGTTGACCATATCAAATGCTTTTGATAGGTCTAGAAATAAGGCAGAGGACACTTTCTTGTCATTACGGTTATGGTTTATTGTGTCAGTGAAGGAGAGAAGGGCAGTTGTGGTACTGTGTTTGGGTCTGAAACCATGCTGGGAGTTGGCTAGTAGGTTGTTATGGATAAGATAGTGGAGTAGCTGTTTGTGCATACATCTTTCCATAATTTTGGCTAATGGGGACATTAACGCTATGGGCCTATAGTTAGATAATTCAGTGGATGTCCCTCCTTTATGGAGTGGTATTACATGGGATACTTTCCATAAAGTTGGTACTATTGACTCTGAGAAAGTTCGATTAATGAGGATAGAAACTGGATAGGCTATAACATCTGCAGCTTTTTGAAGGTATTCTGGTGGGAGTAGGTCTGCAGAAGGGGTAGATGGTTTAAGTTTTTGTAAAAGGGCTCTTATTGAAGATGTAGGGACACTTTTTAGGAAGAAGGTCTTTAAAGGTTGTGGTAGTGTTTCCATGATCGGTTGGCTACAAGAGGATAGTTGGTTGGCTAAGGTTTTGGTAATGTTTGTAAAGAACATATTGAAGGTATTGGCTATTTCTATGGGGTCTTTATCCATTGCTGTTTCAGGAGTTGGAGTGGATGATTTACCTGGGTGGAGAAGGTTATTCAAGCCTGCCCAGAATTTCTGAGGGTTATTTTGGTGCTTATTCTGTAACAAACAATAAAAAATTTTTTTGTCAGCTACTATGGCTTTTTTCGTTGCATTTCTTAGTTGTTGGAATTTCGTACGGTCTAGGATTGTTTTGGTTTTACGCCAGGTATTCCAAGCTTTATTTCTGAGTTTTATTTTAAGTTTAGACTCAGTTGAGAGCCACGGGGCAATCTTTGTTTTGGTTTTGATGAGTCTTTTGGGGGCATGGGTATCTAGTATGGATAGGAAGGTGGTATTGAAATGTTCTACTGCTTCATCTAGGGGAAGATATTTGAGTGGTGTCCAGTTACAGGATTGCAGCTCATTTTAAATTTTATGAGGTCAAAGTTTTTTTTGTTTCTTATAGATCTAAAGACTGGGACAGTGGAGTGGTCTGGTTTATTTTTAGTAATATATGTGATAAGGTGGTCACTAATTTCATTAGGCAGGGTTCTGGACGTATATGTGTGAGGGTGACTGTTTATAAGGATCCAATCAAGAATGCTTTCTTTTTGATTAGAGTTTCCCATTCTGGTGGATGTAGTAATTGTTTGTGAGTAACCATGAAGGTTGATGTTAGTGGGGTTATTATTATTAGAGCATAGGTACCAATCAATGTTAACATCACTCATAATTATAGTTTCTTGTGGGTAGTTATTCATTAGCCAGTTTAGTATATTCTCCAATGTATAGACATTGTTCCCGGGGGGGATATATAAAACAATTAGGTTAATACTTTTATCTTTGTTTAAGTGAATCTTTAAGGCGAGTATTTCAGTATTAGAGAATACCTCAGACATACATTCTAAGAAGTCCATCATTTGTCTCCTTATTTAGTCCAGGGAGGTATGTCTCAGGTTGTTTACTCCCAAATGCACTATATTTGAGTCACATGTGCACTTCTGGTGCAAGGACTTTTGTGTGTGTGTGTTTGGCGAATACTGCCTCCCAAAAGGCAGCTGGCCATGATCCCCTCTTTGCTCAGCCTGGTGAGTGCTGCATCATTGTGTCTCACAGTGGAATCTATGACTAAGATGTTTGGCTGTGTATAGGTTTGCCTTATAGGTTTTTGAATTGAGACACCATGAGTTTAAAGCTCATGCTCCATGATGGGTACTGCTTGGATCGCGTGTTTTCAAGGTGGTTGAGGGTACTTGCTGCTACGTTTGCATCTGGGAGGCCTCTAAGATTTAGAAAGATTGTATTTAATAGCCTCTGCATATATGGGTCCAAGTGTCTAGTCTGTACTATGTGCAGAGGGTGTAGTGTGATATAGTGTGTTTCTAGCAACCTGTTTGGTATAAGTAGTGTCTGTATGCGAGAGACTTGCATAACTACATCTCTAACACACTGGATCAGTTTGCTTAAGTATTAGGTGGTTGTGAGCATACATGAGGCAATTGTTATATTGTCTCAGGATGGCCATTTCCACCAAGCTGGCTAAAGAGATTAGAGAGCAGGAAATTGCATATCCACATTTCTAGATACTTATTGTGTCATCTAACGGGGATACATGACGGATTTACAGCAGACATAATTGGGTTCCATAGAGGCAAAGACTACAAACTAGGTCTAAATGTGTGGGACAGTGTTCCTCTATGCACAAACCAGGTGCTTGTTCTGCAACAATATAGTGAAGAAAATTCACACGTTGGCTTTACAAGAAAAACTGAGATTCTAATCCCCTGCATCTGTACAAGGCACTGCCAACTGCCATGGAACAATGAGCATCATTGCCCAAATGCAGCAATTTTAAACAGGTAGAGAAAATCAACCAGCAATGCAAAATACTCCTCTAGCCAATAACAACAGCATGCTCTTACATTTCTTCAGTGAATATTAAGCACAGAGGAGACTAGGCTGCCCTCTACTCCCACTAGAGTGCAGACCAAACATTTCTAACTTTAAGACCATTTAAAGAAGATAAAAACTGCAGGCATCTCAACAAATAATGCAGTAAAACATCACAGTTCTAATATCTAGAAGAAGTGGACTGCAGCAAATTAAAGTACTTATCTGGTTTGGATAGGTCTTTAAATCAGCAACCCCCCCACCCCCCATTTTAAATAGCGTGATCACCAAACATTGCTAAGCTCTGTGCAAATGAACCAAGTGTTGTACAAATGTGATGAATTTATACAGACACAGAAAATCAACAAAGAAACAAAGCCAAATATCCCTCTGGCTAAACACAACAGTACACTCTTAGGTTTCTTCAGTGAATCTTAATCTAAGCCAAATGGTGTTCCAAACTTTAAGGGTGGAGAAAAAAATATATCTAGCTAACCAGTAAATGTCTTGCGATTCAATGGGACGTTTTTCAAATCATTCACTACTGCACGTGTAATTGTGTATTAAATAGCACTTGTTGTGGTGATTAATTCTGGTAGGAGTTCTACAACATTCAACAATTTAAGGTCTGGAAGAAGAGACAATGCATGTCTTCAATAAAGGTGCAGTAACCCAACTACTTGTCAAACAAGATGCATTTCCACAAATTAGTCTGACAGCACGATCAATACTAACAAGTTTCACCCCTCTAATCCTCTGACTCTCTCAGTCTTCCCTGGCTTACTCTGTGACCCAGAGTAAATTATTTAAATAGAGAATCCTACTGGGTCACCCCCTCCCCCCAAAAAAAAATCAATCAAAAAATATTTGTACAAAGTTGGCATAAATTTATTAAAAAAGAATGAAAAGTACAACATCCATCTACATCAGTATCAAATAAGAACAGAAAACGTAACAAAAGAGATTAGCACATGCAATAGGTATTTGAAGTGGGGAACTCAGCAGGAAAAATGCAACAAAATTTTAATGCTTGAAGAATTACTGAGTCAAGCAACAGTTTAGAAAAACAGATGTCTACCAATTTATAGTAATGAAGTTACAGGAAACTTGTTGGACTACCAGAAGCATTATAAGGGTGAGCAAATAATCATAAAGGCCTTACTCGCAACAATATTTTTTCAAGTGGATACCTAATGGATAAGATGTTATTACCCCAGTTACAGTTTTCAAGGGCAAACAAGTCTCTTATGTGAACAGAAATTCTTTAAGCAATATTGTATATGAAAATCAGAACTCTTACCAAACTACTGGTTTCCATTGTGCATCCATTGTGCATCATACTAGAGAGACAACAGCAATTGAGAAATAATATTTTACATTCTTAAAAGCAAATGATCATGTCTCTCTATACTATAAACCCCTGGTCCTGTCTGTGACTTTTCCCATAAGCCTCTGAAACTGGAAATTCTTACCTGAGAAATTCTAAGTCATCCCAACCATTATGAATTAGACCACCCTCATATTTCTCCAGTCCAAGTGATCTCAGCCACTCTCCCACAGTAGATTCATAAAGACTAGAGCTGCTGCTCCCTCCATGACAAATTGCCTGGGAAGAGAAAAGAAACCACAAATACAAAGAGCAGAGATTAGCAATTTTCTTTTAGAACAGTTTAGAATAACAAATGTAACAGCAAACTTCTCAATCACTTCATTCTTCCTTCTTCAGTCAGTTCTAACACATCTGCAAGCTTTCAAAATACAAGTAAAACAAAATTCAGGATCCAGTAATACTCCTAGTATTCTACTGCTGTACAAAATGTAAACTTTCATGTTTCAAGTACTTCCTGAGACAATTCTGTGTTGACTCTCTGCTATTATATACATTTTCCTTAAAGCACATTAATGATCAAGACTTTAAATAACATCCATCAAGTGACTGAAGTATCAAAAAACATAAATGTTTTGAGGGGAGAGCCATTAATACATGTTTCACACTACAAATTCATTTAAACCTTAAGCTGTAAATGCTCTTAATAACTTAACAATAATATTCTCATAGTTCTACATGATTTATAAAATACCATCTATGGTACAAGAAAATACAATCTCCAATGTCAGAAATCTAAAACTATAAGGAAAAGTACTCATATTAAAAGTGACTAGCATGCCCAGTGAGTTCTTTGGTTCTCAGACATAAAAAATGCTGAAAACTTGCAGTGGATCTGAATTACAGCAAATGGTGACTGAAACTTTGTCCTAAAGGACTTCAATGATTGAGGCTGACTAAACAACATGTTGATTAGTGTTTGCCCAGTGTGAACACATTGTTAAAAAAAATGGTAAAAATGATCACGTTTGGTAAAATTCACTTACTAACTACACTGCCTGCATGACAGCAAAGAAGAAATTTGGAAAAAGGGAAACTGATCATAACAGAAAAACCTCTGGCCGGAATGAACCTTGCAGCTATTCAACAAATTGCTGTTCAGGTTGCATGTTTAGGGCAGGACATGACTTTCATTGATTTAAAGGAAAAATAAAATATATTCAGACTTGTTTAAAATATGTGGGACACTGAAGGAATATATAGATCAGAACACACAGAAGCTTTAAGTATAAATTTGAATTGGCTGATGAAACTGTAGAAGTCAGAAAATGAAATAAAAGTAAACTGGCTAAACATGTGGCTTCTCAAAAAGAAATGTTTAAAAAAATAGCAGCGTTAGAAGAAACTGCATGCAGAGAAATTCTAAAATTTCTTTGCTGCACTACAGCAACTGGAAGTAGTGGACTTTACTAATTTTGTGAAAGTACAAATACACAGCAGGATTACTGTTTCACAGCAAAATGTGTTAACTGAGAGGGCACATTGTGTGTATGCTCTAAATCTGGTCATCAGAAAGCTGCCAATACCTACACATTAGAAAACTACAATCATACTATTAGAAAGTGCTGTTCCTTACAAAATTGTGGAAGAAGGGAAAAGTATTACAACTGGGGATACCAGAATGTTTGTGGGAAATTATTATTCACTGTACACCACCAAGAGGGAAAGAAGATTATTCTAGCAATCAGGGGATGTGGAAAGGCAGATGTGAGATTAAAGTTGCTACATCCAGCTGTCTTCAGATTACCTTCTCCAAGAGGATAAAAAATTTATTTGGAAGGAGAATGTGATACGGAAGAAATTAAAAAAAAAAAAAAAAAAAAAATATATATATATATATATATATATATATATATATATATATATATATATATATATATTATATATGTGTGTGTGTGTATATTATAAAAGTGAGCCACCAAACTGAAGGGTACACTGCTTTTCAACATTCTATCAATAAGAAAGCTCAGAGACAGCCTTTGCCACCACTGTTTGAAAGAAACACATTTGACTGACAAAGAAAAAGACAAGGGCTGACCAGATGAATCAGAAGTACTTTGGACTTCAGCCAGAAACTGGTGTTGGGAGACCGTACTAATTGTGAAGAAGGCAAGAAACAAGGAGAATAAGTGGGAAACCTATAAAGCATCAACCCAATAATTGTAGTTTAAAATGTGTAACTGTGGTTCAGCAAGAAGTAGGTCAAAAAGACTGGACGTATGATGACTATTATATTGGTTGCAGAACGGTAGAGCATAAACCCTACTTTGTCATTAACTTTTACAAAGACACTAAATGGACTGAAGAACTGACTAAATAAAACTTTTTTTGATCTTAGTAATACTTGTATAAAAAATTCTAGTGTAAAATGATTGTTATTGAAAGTATAATGTAGTACTAAATAGTTCACAGTCATGGCTATTTTAAATGTGAAGTGGGGGAAAAGGAAGAAATATGCTACTGATATAGTAGTAGTATAGTACTCTTTAGTTGCAATGTAGCCCAGCTTTATCTGTAACAAGATAAATTCTGGAAAGATGCAGTTCATAGCTTTAGCTGCTGGTTGGATATAAATGTGCACTGATCATATTAAACACATAATTACAAGACACTAACTTTTCCTACTTAAACAGATTTGGATGTCTAGATTAATGCTTTTTGGTTTAAGCTGCAGATATTTTTTATGAAAAGAATTAAACATGAGAAATTTATGAAAAACATGAACTGTAGTTCTTTCTTGCATTTGCACAGTAACTAGCTGTGTTTTCAACTACCACCTGTTTTTAGCAAAAGTCAAAACAGCCTGGTGCAGGCAATTAATTATGAGAGGTTTGGACAGTGTTCTGAGTGAGCTTTTTAGTGACTCTGGTTGATATAATACAATTAACATTCAAATAGGTACGGGTGAATTATAAACACAAAAGTAAGAAGTTAAGTTTGAAGCTGTGAGAAGTGAATAGTCACACAAGCAAATACCTTGCTAGAGGCCTTAGTACTATAAGACATTAAATTTAATAGTGCAAAATCTATTTTAAGGTTACCTAGTGTACTTTTTCTTAAGACTGAATGGTTGAAAGAATGCAAATTGTTTTTGTTCATATCTGGAAGGGAACAGAGTTAATAAAATATGGCAATCTGAGTAACCAGGAGCACAGGCTCTAACATGTGCATTAGCAAGGTTAACCTTAACCTTAAATTAGGTAACACCTGAGGGTGCAGCTGTCGATTTTTAGCAACATTTTGGAAGGGTAACGTTCCTTTTTGGAAAGTGCATTTGATTTTGTGTGTTTTCTGTGAAATAAAACAGGATGGGGTTGAAATCTACATAGTTTTTTTTTTCTTTAGTGTTCTTAATGAAGTGAAAAGTCTGAGTAAATGTGATACTGGTTCATCTAGAGGTCAGCTTGCCAACCACTGGCAAATACATGCAAACTGCAAGATTGGAATAGATATTCAAAAAAAATGTCATGCATAATATGTGGGAGTAAATGCTTTTTATCAGAATGGTTGCTTAAGTCAGTCTTAATGTGGAATGCAAATTGGCTTACAGATACACACAAAAAAACAAAAAAGACTGCATTATATTAAGAATTGTAGGGTATAAATATCAAAGTTACAGCAGAGTCACATTGGGAGAAATGAACATGTGACTATGACAAAGGATTTCAGGAAGACATTCAGCAGAACATCAAGGGCAAAGGAAAGCAGAGTAATAATACTGATTGCAAGAGGCAAACAGTAATAGCAGGGAAGGAAAAAAATAATTGTAGATTTGTTATATCTGAGCTTCACTGGCAGGGGAATTATACTGGCATGCATTTATATTCCATCCAAAATTACTGTTATGGAGCTTAGGATCATTTTCAACAGGGGATATTATTTATGGTTGAAAATGGAACTTGTTTGCAACAGTGAGAATGTATAAGGGATAGCTAAAACGGGAAATAAGAGGGTAGACTTTTCAAGAAATATACGAACATATTCTGAATGGAAGATGTGAATTCACTAGCAGAAACTCCACGAGAATTTGCACATTTTTCATGAGATGCAATAATTGGACTTGACTGGATAGAAATTATATTTCACAGGGGCAAGTGTATTTAAGCAAAAGATCTGAAACTCATCCAATGATTGTAAAGATCATGCACTGACAAGACTAAGATAAAGATTCTAGGAAATGATGCAAAAACTGGACAGTTATACTTACATGTTAGGAGGGTAATTTACAGACTGGGTGCTAGCAGCGATTTAAGAGTTATTAGAGAAGAAAGAAATTTTGAAGGGAAGCTACTGAATGGGGTAAAAAGAAAATGGACCTTAAAAGCATTGTAGAAATGACAGAAAAAGAGCTATGCAAAAGCAGTGAAAGGAATTATTTAGAGGGGTTAACAAAGGTTAATATATTGTAGGTATTGGACAAGAAGGAGAATCTCAAGGAGCAAAAGGATGAACTGCAGAATTCTGAAGGAAAAGTGAGGGAGTACTTGGATAATATGCATGCATTTAGAAAACTTGTTCAGCAACTATTTTTGGTAGCATTCCTACAGGACAATAATGTTTAGCAGAAATACTTTTGTAAGAAAGTAAAAAGAGTTGCTGCAAACGTTAAAAATAACCAGAGGTACTACATTTTTGGAAATTTTATGAATAGTAGTATAAACCAGAATAATGTGGAACGCATTAAAAGGCACACATGAAAATTATGGAAAACTAAGGACAAGGTTAGAGGAAGGCGAGGCTAAATAATTAATAGCTAAAATAGGAAGAGATAAAATATAAACAGTGATGAATAATCTATCAACAGGGAAAAACTTCAGGAGCTGATGGCATTCCTGTGGGAATCTGGAAGTTAGGAAAGAAGAGACTGATAAAGCTCTAGAAGGCTTTAACAATATTTTAAAAGGGGGTGAGCATGAGAATCTTAAAAGAAATCATTTTGTGAGGGTAAAAAAATATTCAGATTTAGCTTCATATAGACCCATTTTAATTTGTGTTTAAAGTAGCAAAGAGAATAGCAAGGATCTTAACAAAAATTGAAAGATACAGCTTCAACATGGCTTTGTGGGGACAAGGAAAACATCTGGTAACATTAACAGGGCAATATTAATCCAGAAAGAAGAGGCATGCAAAGAAACACCATTAAGTATCTATGCAGGAAAACATTCTATAGAGTCAGCTGGGAATTTACGAATAGAACAACTGTAGCTTTTGTATTCCCTGATAGTATAGAATTAATAAAAAATACACATGAAGGGTCAGGTGCAAGACATCCAGAGAAGCTGTCTTCACATTATATTTACAGATACAGCAAATAAAATCTTATCTGCAGATATTAATTTGTGCTTAATAAATCAAGAAAATGACATTCTAGTGTTGAGGAACATTTTGAGCCAGTTTCCCGTCTTTTCAGGATACAGAATAAAGGAAGATAAAACAAAAAGTTGTAATGGTGAACTGATAAAAGCTGTAGTAGCAAACTATGCATGAATTAGCTCATGAATACACAAACTTATGGGGACATTATAAGATAAAGTATTTAAGTGCATGAATAAAAAGTGATTTGTTATGGCAGTTAAGGATAGGTGGAAAGAGACTAAACAGCAAATACTAGAAAATATTAAGACACTGGAAGCTCTTGATCATGAATTTGGATACAAGATACAAACAGTGAAATGTTTTTAGTCCCTTTAGTCTTATAAACAGATCAGGCGGTGTACGTGCATATGATCGACCGGTGGATGGTCAAGCGGGTATGGCCGAAAGGAGTGCAGCAACATCTCAAAAATGTGATTGCAAGTGTTTCGAACCGGAAAATCATGTCCCCTTTTTGACCCATGTTAGCATTCGTTTTAGGGAGTAGAGTGGTCAGAAATGTCGAATTTGGTGTTTTAATAACATTCCGACCATTCAGCATTACAGGATTCACGGAGAAAAATTGGTAAAATGTATGGTTGAGAAATGTGAGCTCGACCATATGAATGTAAACCGATCAGGCATATATTTATCATCCAGAGGGGAAGGTGGGAATAACAATTGAAAGATGTTCAGTTCCCTGCACTGATGACATCTCTTCCATATGGAGAGTTCCTCTGGGCTAGAAGAGCAACAGAAACAGCCTATTGGAAGTTTGCAATCAAACTAGACATGAAATGTTATAAGAAAACTGTTACTAATAAATAATAAAAAGTAAATCCAGTATATATGATAGCAATATAAAAATTTGGACACTGAATATAATAATGATCAGATGGTTCAGATTAAATTTATATAAAAGTGGACAGATATTTCTGGTTAATTGTTTTGACACTGACTGTAAAGATCATGCACTGATAAAAATGAAAATGCAGACTCTGAGAAATTATGCAAAAACTAGACAGTTCTACTTACATGTTAAGGGGTAATTTAAGGAATGTGTGCTAGGAGTGATTTAAGAGTCACTAGATACGAAAGAAATTACTTCTGAAAATATGTATAATAAACGTTTTGCTCCTTCCTTTTCAAAGGCTCCAGCAAAGGGGATACGTTAGTGTATTTGTTTTTCATGCCAGTAATACACCTTAGTTTTAATGTTTTCAATTCCACAAGAAGGGGATATAATTACCCAAGCAGATGATACTTTCGGTCACAATGTAGACTCTGATATTCACAGTAACAGTACAAGTGCATTTTAGTGCAAGAACTGTAAATTAATCACTATAAATTGAATTTATGTTATATTATAACAATGTGGAAACACATAGATGAGACTAAAAGAAGGTTGAATGATGCAATGAAAATAAAGAAACAAAGCATGCTGGAATATTAAGACGACACAAACTTTTAGTCCTCTTTGCTCATCAGTCTCTCTCTTGTCTAGAATGGCAATTACAGCAAATTAAACAATGTCTATTTTATGTAAGCTATCAATACAGGCAGGTATGACACTGATTACAAATTTGCTAGTGAGATGTAAGGAAGCAAACACCTACAGGATAAATGCAGAGTTTAACTGAATACACCTACTACAGGCTGATTGATTACTTGTGAAACTGATTCATTATTGTTACTGGCGAGGGTTTTTAGAATATATACTGTCTGTTTTTCTTCTTGCTTGATCCCTTGAAAGTTGCAAGGCTGAGGTGCAAAGGTGCTTTTATATTAGTAAAAGTAGTACTTTATTTCATCATTGTTGTAATTTAATCCCATTGAACATTTAGTGCACTATCTTCAAACTGCATTTATTCATTTGTGTAAGGTCTACTCTGCCTTATGTGACAGAAGGTCAGATTACTGTTAAGAGATCCCATTAGCCCTTATCAAAAACAGGGCAGGAACTTCATTGATTCCTGGCAAGTCAGTGGGAATACAACCTTGGGTTTCCTGGGAAAACAGGACATGCCTAGCTGGACTAGCAGGTCAGTATTCTAGGTCTCTGTGTATTATAAAACATTAAATGTTTCCTAGCCTTACAGATGCCACTGCATAACACTGAGATAACTACTGAGTGAGAATGAGATTAAAGTAACTAGTCGCTTGCATTCATGTGAAGGGAATGAGGGATTCTGGGTGATGCCAAGTTATGGATGTGTCAACCAAGAATAAGAATCAGCAGAGATACTGTGCATGTTTAAGTTCTCCCTTTTGCCAGAGTTAGTAACTGATACACAGCAGAGTACAAATCCCAGACAAATCAAGCCCAAGATGACTGGAACAAGGTGAAAAATAAGCTCTAATCGAAAAGGCATCCACTGACGTGAGGAGATAAAACTGTAAAACAGCACCATTTCTTCTCAATGAAATTAACTTAACAGACTAAAGGAAATGCTAAACCAAGCAAGGTTACTACTTTTCCAGAGATAAAGTGGGGAACTGCTAAGTAATTAAATCTTGCTGAACAGTCCTTACCGTTTTTTATTTACTTGAGTTTATTAGAAAAATGTATTGATCCTTGGTGGATCAGATACTACCAGATCAAGAAATACATGCGTAACAAACAGCAAAACTATGAGAGAGAAGAAACAATACTAACATACCATTTTCTACAAATTTTAACAAAAATAACTTGTTTTAACTTTATTACTGACAGTAAGGCTCACTTACTGTCAGTAATAAAGTTAAAACAAGTTATTTTTGTTAAAAACAAGAAGATATTTCTGAACACTAATACACCTCTGCTATCTAATGCACCTGCTGAACGTCTGTTCAGTCATGGTGGACAAGTGCTGACTGCAAGAAGAAATAGACTCACCGAACACTTTGAAAAGTTGCTCCTTCTTCGAGCCAATAAAAATGTGTAGTGATTGTTTAGTCATTGTGATGTGAATAGTTATAAATAGTGATATTTTGGTTGACTTTGTTAGGACAGTAATTTTGTAAGACATTTATGACATATTCTGTAAGTATTTTTGTGTCCTTGGCATCACTTTTATCAGATTAGCACTTTAGCCTAATGTATGTTGTTGAAAATTTGATGGGTTGTAACTTGTTATGGGTCTTGTGTTGCTGGCTGTGTGTACTTTGGTTTAAGTATTAAATTGTGACCGACTATAAAGACTGGTCTGCGGGACTTTGTACACTGTAAAATGCTATTTATCTTTATTGTAATACGGTGCCTACAGCTTTAATAATACACTCATAGTTGTGTGCAGTAAGCATGTATTCCTAAAACACAAGTAACGTGAATAAATCAGAATATGACAATTGATAAACTATACTTGTGTAAAAGTAACTGTAGCTGCGGTGGTGCAGCGGTAGCGTTGTTGCCTCACAGCAAGAGGCTCTCCCATTCGATTCTCGGCTGGAGCGCCTTCTGTGTTGATTCTGCATGCCCTCCCCATGGTCGAGTGACGTTCGAAAGACATGCATAGAATGGGCATGCCTTCACTGAAGGTTGGGATTCGAGCTGGCACCTCGGCACCCGTAAAAAAATCTACTGCCAATCATTAGCGGACCGGAGTTCCGCTGCGGCGACCCCTAACTGGGAAAAGCCGAAAGAAGAACAACAACTGACAGTAAGACTCACTTCTGAAAAAGTTAGCTGATTCTACTGCTTCATATCATGTGAGGGTTTTCAGATGCATTATAATTTTGTTTTATAACATGTAGAAAAAAGTGTTAAACAAATGGAAATTTACCACTCTGTAAATGTTTCTTCACACAACATAAAACTACCCATATTAGTACCATATTAACCACACTAGGGGTCCAAATGGAGAGATAAGTCAGCAAGCAAAGGAGAGTAGTATTGCTGAATCTGAATTCATCCTCAAGTCTTGCTGAGTCCCTTTACAAGGTGGACCCTCTTTATCACAAAAATCTCACCAAGGCGACGCTGATATATAGCATATATCATGGACAGAAGTAGGTCAAAAATTAAAAAAGATAGCTGGGTGCACAAGACCCAGGATAAAAAGTGCCCAATCCTGGTAGGTGCACTGATGCCAGGAGAATGACAGTGTAGAATCCTCAAAATACAGAAACATCCCTACAATGCAGCCAGGCCAGGCCCAGGGGGAGAATGCCCCCCCCATAGTAGAAGGAAGTAGCAGTCCACAAAAACTGACAGGCCAAGGGAGAGCTATAAAGATGATAAAGTGGACTACTGAGGATAAGAAAGAAATGATGTAGTGTTACTGTTATGCAACAAGCCCAGAATTTCCAGACACAAGATATACAAAAAGATTAAGACAGAAATTATAGGAAAGAAAAATACTTCCACAAGAAAAACTGTCAGAAGCCTCAATAAAAAGTTATGTTCATTAATACAACAGATTTGTGAAAAACAGTATATAGACCAAGAAACGTTGATCTGTTTGGAAAAAGAAACACCTGAGGAAGTATGGAAATATAAACAACAAAACCTAGATATTTTTGAAAAGTATAAAAAATAAATATGGACATGAGAAATGTGATATGGTGCAATATTTATGCAAAGGCAAACGACAAAGTAATCAATATAAAGACATCAGCCCCAAAGATATTCAAAGAGAAATACAGGCAAAGGCAACCAGACATGGAACATTTCACAATAAAAAAATAATATCACAAAGAGGGAATGTAGAAAGGAAGATTAGTAAAGCAGAAGTTAAAAAAATAGAAGTTGAAGTTATGGAGTGCCTACGAAGTAAAGGATTTGGTGTAGAAGGTCTAACAAATGTTACATTATAGCATGATGGAATGAGTTCCCAAAGTAAGGAGAAGGAAGATCAAGTGACATCTGAAGAAGAAATATGGACATGTGAAAGAAAAAGAGATTTAATATGGTGTAATATTTATGCAAAGGAAAAACCAAAACTAACCACTACAAAAAGAGCAGCACCAAAGATATCTGAAGAGAAATACAGGCAAAGGAATCCGGACATGGAAAACTTTATAATACAAAAAAGAAGACAACGAGGAAAATTAGAAAAGGCGATTAGTAATGGAGAAGTTAAAGAAATAGAAACTGAGGTTATGGAGTATCTGTGAAGTGAAGGATTCAGTGCAGAAAATCTAATTCTGAAAACACCACAACAGGATAGAGCAATTGACATCCAAATTATGGGTAAACCAGTAGAACAGAAAGCAATTGGTCAGGTCCCATATGAAGATAATTTGGAGCCTTCCACAATTAACAGTGTAAACATTCTCTTGAAGCTAGACAGCAAGGGAAGCAACAGGAAACTGGAAATTTTGATGCAGTCGATGTTGAGGAGTGATAGGCCAGTCAGTTCCCATATCACAGAGCAATGGATGGCACAGGATGAAACAGAAGTGAATGTGCCACAAGAAGATGCAATAGAACTTTCTGTGGAATGCCCACAGGAAATTGAAAACGAAAAATGTGCCTTCAGTTTACAAGAAAATGAAGAGAAGAGTTGCTTGATTTAATAGAGAAAGGTAGACATATTAAGATTAATGAAGGAGATGGACTGCAGAACGTCAGTAAAACTCAAAAAGTCATAAGTTTTATAAAACAAATCAATACAGTAATTAGGACTGATAACAGAAGTGAACAAGATACATTACTGTGCAGCTAAATTAATAACTGATAAAGTTCTACCACAAGAACACAGGATAGCAAGGGAAAGGAAGGGGAGAAATCGAGTATCGTCATGGAAGTATTGAACAGAGAAAACTATAAAGCAATTAAGATAAGAATTGTCACTGTTAGAAGAGTATAGAAGAGGGAACAGATCAACAAAACGACTTAGAAAGACAGACGTGATAAAAGCAATGCACGGTATTAGAACAGATCAGGATCTATCATGCACTACCGCAAATAAACTAAAAATGTCAGTACAGGTGGAAAATCTTAGAAGAAACACAGATAAATATAAAGGAACACACAACATAAGCAATTTATTGATAACCCAAAAAAGTCTTGTAGAGAATTGGGAAACAAGGTAAAAGAAATTGAAAGGCCACAAAAAAAAAAAAGATATATTTTGAAGAAGTATCTATGAAGATCCTGTGGAACATAACTAAGATGCTAAATGGACAAAAGTAGTAAAAGAAAGAATAAAATGTTTAAAGGTACAGGATATGAAATGGGATGAACTAACACCCAGAGAGACCGAAACAAAGTTAAAAAAGCCTCTAATTGGAAAACCCCAGGCCCAGATGCAGTACCTAACTTCTGGTTAAAAGGATTAACATCTTTGCATGAAGATTTAGCCACGAGTAACAACTATTTATATGCGCATCCTGAACAAACACCAACCTGGCTAACAACAGGAAAAACAATGCTCCTTCTTAAGAGTAAGCCTGTAAGCTACCCTAAAAATTATAGACCAATAACTTGCCTTCCGATGATATAAACTATACACAGGAATTGATACCAACAGAGTTTATAGTCATTTAGAAGAAAACTCAATTATGGCAATAGAAGGGCAATAAAAGAAAGTCGTATGGAACAAAGGATCATTTAAAGTCATAGTGCAGAACTGTAAAAAGGGGAAGAATCTAATATGGCATGGATTGACTACAAAAAAGCATTTGTTAGTATCCCACATTCATGGATAAAAGAGTGCTTAAAAATGTATAATATACACCCTACACTGATAGACTACATTACAGTGACCACGAAACAGTGGCAGACCACTTTTCAATTAAGCCATGATAAAGGATAAATTATTATCCCAGGAATAAAAATTCAAAGGGGGATACACTCCAGGGTGACTCTGTCACCACTGCTATTCTGTCTTGCCCTTAACCCATTAAGCTGTCTACTTAACAGCTTAGGCCATGGCTATAATGTGTCTCCTAGAAAAAGTGTAAAGACTTATCTTCTCTTTGTCAATGATCAGATGAGGAACTAAAAGCACAACTGCAAGTTGTCAAAACATTTTCTGATGATATAAGAATGTCATTTGGATTTGGTCTTGATAAATGTGCAAAAACAACCTTTAAAACAGGAAAACTGCAGCACCAAGAAAACATCAGTTTGGGACAAGAATGTGATATAAAATAACTTGAGCAAGAGGGAGTGTATAAATATTTGGGAACTGATGAAGGATCAACAATAAAACATGAACAAGTGCAAATAAAATTTGGTAAGGAATACTTTAGAAGACTTAAATTAATCCTGAAAACAGCACTGACATCCAGGAACAAAATTCAAACTATAAACCAATTTGCTCTTCCTGTCCTAATTTACAGTTTTGGAGTAACTGACTGACCACAAAACTTGTTAGATAGATTAGACAGGAAAACAAGAAGGATGCTTCGTGCTCACCAAATGATTTATAAAAATCAATGTACATCAAGATTATATATTCCCTGTTCCGACAGAGACATGGGCCTCCTTCAAATTGACTACATGTATAGATCTGCAATCGTGGGACTGCACATATATCTGCTGACCTCACATGCAATCGTGGGACTGCACATATATCTGCTGACCTCACATGACCCAAACCTAGTGAAAGTTTTGAAACGTGAAAATAAATCTAAGATGACTTCTCTGCTTAGTCTAGCAGAAGCATATCGCAGTCAAGCAGGAATGGAAATCAAACCACAAGTAGATAAAAATCAGGCAGCAACTGAATATGCAACAAAAAAAAAAAACACAAGAAAGAATAAAAGGTGAATGACCAGATGAGAAGGCAAGAAATGTGGAGAATCCATAAATATAGTTGCAAGTATAGAAAACTTCTGGAAAAACTTCATGTTGATTAGGATCAAATGCAGGAATTTTTAAGGACAGTCAAATTCAAACCAAGAGATGAAAAGTTAATGCTGGGGGGCCAAAGAGAGTGGGCTAAGTACACACTGGTTTACAAAGTCCAATGAACACGAGGGAAAACACATAAATGTAGGTGTGCAAAGAGAAATGCTCCTAGCCCAGCTAGCTGGAATTTTGTAAATAATTATATGTCACTTGAAAATATTAATATGGTTTATGCAGAAGTGTGAGGCTGCCAGCCCAGCTATATGGAATTTTGTACATAATCACATGTCATTTGTGAATATTAATATGATCAATTGGTTTGTTTTACAAATGTAAGAGAACTATATCATATGAGGATATTAAACTACTGGTGCAGAAGTGTGTGTTGAACTATTATGTTATGTACTGAGCTTCAAGAATGTAACCACAGTGTACCCTACTGGAAAAGAACAGAAATGTATATACCTGTGAAAAGGTATGTTTTGGTAGTATAGTTGGAACATACAGAGTTAACTTGCAAACCTTCAAGGAAATAAGTTGAAAAGTAAAGAGTTTTACCACTGTGTTTCAGTGCAGCAAGCAGACACAATGTCTACAGCTAGAGGTTTTCCTATTGTCTGGAAACAGAAATAATCACTAGTTTTCAAATGTAAAAGTGTTAATTGTTTTACGACTTCCAGTTCTCGGCAAACGTCTGAGAAATAAGTATTTTTCACTGAGAAATGTTAAATTCTGTTGGTATCTGTTTAGCCTGGGAACTGGAGGCGGATGACAAATAGTGATGTCATCCCAGCTAACCCAGCAGTTATGTGTATTATTAATTTAAGAACTATCTCAAGAGAGTGAGTCTGTGCATTTTGTATTTGTCTTTGGACCTGAAAACATCCATCTTCAGCACTTCTTATCTGCATTTGCCTAGCTCTGTAAGTAAGATTTAGGTATAGTATTTCTTTTAGAGTTGGATAGGAATATTTAAACTTAAACCAAAATTCACTAGGTGGACCACTCGAACAGTGGCCTTGCTTATACCCTATTATTGCTAAGATATCCACATCGGTGGATCAACAAAATCTCAGTAAATCTGAAGCATGGAACGATAAAAAGCCTATAACATCCAAACCAGCAAGTTGAAAGAGGTACTGAGCAGCAGAAAAAATATCATTAGTTAGTATTCCAGTCCTGGTAAAATTCTTCCTCGCTCTTAAATGCTTCTATGGTAAAAGGAATATGTGAGTTGTCATTCTGTGTTAAAATCTTCTGCATGAGCTAAAATGTAACAACATGAACAACGCCCTTGCTAAGCACAACCTAGAAAAAGGATGCAACAAATTCCGATTTCATATCCAGGATATGATTGAGAAAAAGGAACTTCGGGGCCCCACCAATGACATCCTTGACAACCATGAACTTGAATGGAAAATACGCCTACTGGCTAATCGGCCTCCTGGAACACCCATATCTCCATAAAAAGCATTTTGAACCTAAGAAGAATTAATCACCAAGCCTACTAGTGACCCCAGAAAGAAAAGCTCAAGAATTTAGCTTGTTTTCATAATAATGCTTTGTTATGCTCAGATTAATTCATAATGTCTTCTTGACATTAGCATTATACAGTCATATTTATGACTCAATTTGGTTAGGCCTCAATTTGGTGTTGGTATACTGAGCTTGTTCCATTTTTCAAAGGTACATCTGATGAAGCCCCAATGGCAAAAGCGCAATGTCAAGACAAATGATGGCTTTGCATATCTCTTTTCTAAAGTTTTTGGTCTCAACATTAGCTGGTCTTGCATCTACTTTATATATATTTTATATACTTTATATATTTTTAAGCTATACTATTGGAGCATTCCTGCTTGATAACGAAAACGTTATACTGATTTGGTTTATTGTATGTGAAATCTTAAGCACAGGATGGCCTTAACTGGTTCATTTGCATATTTCCCATGAGCCTCTAATACAAGGACTTTTAAGAAATCAACAGTGAAATCTCTAGCCTTGCCAAATTTTCCTGTAAATTTTCACAGATTTGTTTGGCCATTTTACGTTTAGATTGTTAGGGACACTATTAGACATCGGCTAGGTAAACTTGCAACCTTGATTCCTCAATCTAAGAGAACTGTGCTCACCTACCTGAATTAATAAAGAGGAAGACTTTAACACAGAATGACGACTTGTGTATTCCTTTCATCGTAGAAGCATTTAAGAATGAGTAAAAATTTTACCAGGCCTAGGATACTAACTAATGATTTTTTTCTTTGGTTACTAGCTGCTCAGTACCTCTTTCAATTTGCTGGTTTGGACGATATAAGCTTCCTATCATTCCAAGATTCAGATTTACTGAGATAGGAATATAGTAAAGATTAGTTTAGATGTTTTCTGTATTCATTTCAGACTGTCCTGCAATGTTGTTTTAAAATATTTCCTGTAATTCTGAACTCTGTTGTCACTGTGTTAAGTTACTCAGTATTGTCTTGTGCTTTTAGTATTTATTATTAAATATATTTAAACTTTTTTATTGTGGTTAGTTTGTTTAGATATATTTAAGCTCTTAGAGTACTTGCATATGTATTTGGTGACACTGTACAGGCCCACTCCAATAGCCTTGCTGTTGGTCACACTTACCATTTGGATAATAATAACATTAATCAGTAAGATTGGACACCCTTTGGTAAAGGCCTTTATAGTAGCTGGTAAGTAGTGGTTGGTGGCAATGATAACTACCTTATATAGTCTAGGCTGAAGGGGGCATAGCTAGTAAACCTGTGCCAGCCTTTCCCACGAGTGTATGTGTGTTTGTAAATAAATCAAATCTCAAAGTGTGTGTGTGTCAGCTACTTGGGCAGGGACATGAAGCACAGGCTGGGCAGAGAGGGTGCTGGAAGTTTTGGCTTGAACATTTAGCATAGATCTTAACCCTGCAGCTGTGCCAGTGGAGAGTCCTATTGGGGATCAGGAGAAAGAGGCAGAAACCAGCCTTAGACTGACTGTGATCTCTGTGTGCTCTTAAGGGAAATTGTACTTTACTGTGTTTACTTGTCATCCTTCCAATGTAGGCATCCCTCACTGGTGTTAGTGGTGAGGATTGAGGCTCCTTGATTACTGGGGCCAGTGCAGGGACATCACACTAGGTTTTATAAAACAGAAATGGAAACAGTTGCACACCTCGTTACTGGCTGTGACATACGAATGGCAGAAGGACTGTATACTGAAAGGCATAATAATGTGGCAAGACTGTTGCACTGGAGATTGTGCCAACATTATGGTATTGAAGTGGCTGAAAAACAATGGAAACATGAACCACAAACCAGATATAGTGGTCCACAAAAAGAAAACAAAAGTAGCACTGATTATTGAAATCACCACACTCAGTGACTATACTGTCTTGCATACAGAGAGACACAAAGTCATACAATATCAGGATTTGCAAGCAGAACAGAGATCAATTTGGAAGAAAGATATTCAGGCAGTTCCAATAATAGTAGGAGCAATGGATCTTATAAAAAAAAATCTATAATCGCATTTGGATATGTTACCAATACATGTAAACCTCATATGAATTACAGGAGGAGTTATTACTGGGCACATTGCGGGTGCTGAGAAGAGCACTTCTGACTGACATCAAAGACTGAAACAATACTAATTTCATGAACTTTGATCATACTTTGACTTAGGAAAAGGGTCCATTACCATCATAGTATTAGAAATCCAAGAATTGGAGAAATTAAAAAAAAAAGAAGGGACCATTTTTTAAAAAACATGGCAGGGGATAAGCCCTTAACAACTGGTGGGTCATTTGTTGTTTACAAGCATCATGACTTCTTCGTACAAAATGCAAAACTGATTACCATAATACCTAAAGGATCAAAGAAGAGTAAACTGAAAATCTTACTCTGATAATTTTAAAGAAATGTAGAAATTCAGAAAAAATCCAAATGCAACTATTTTCCAAACTAATACATTCTGAACAGGTTATTTAATTTTCTTCCAAATGCTGGGTTCTCCCATGTCTGCCACATGGGATCCCAAACCCCACCTACTGTGTATACTCCTATCTGACCGGAAGACTCGTTCATGAATCCACAGCCCATGCACGAAGCAACAATTCCTCATGCTGCTATTAATAAAGAACATTTATGAACTACACAGTGTCCTGTCTGTGCATACATCCATGAGGCTGCAGGCGCACTTTGTCACCTCTGTATTACTGGTGGAAGAAAGGCGGAAAAAAATATTTTTTGCCCCCCCCCCCCAACAGACCATCAGTTACTCCACATGCCCCTCCTAAGGAGACTGAGGCATTGCAGCACAGCATCATACTGCTTTTCAGATAAATTTTGTAAACAGCCTACCCACAAGTCCCATGCCTGATAGCAACATGGATGTTAACAGCAGATACTGTTAGGTGAGTACAATATTGCCTCATGTCACCAAGACAAAGATGGACCCTCCTTTAATAGTAGTAGTGCCTCTTACCTGGAATGTCTGTGCCAACAAATGCTGCCCTCCCCCCATTCCTGGCTCCCTCAGTTGCTAAAGTCACTAAATTAAACTCTAGTCATATGGGTCGCAGTTAAGGAAAAAACACAATCCCTGGGATTCAGAAACTTTCTCTGTGTTGAGGTTGCCAATTGTGCGCAACCAGCAGTCATACTCAGGGTGTGTGCACCTAACAGACAAAGGAGGCTGTGCAACCTAGACATATGTATTGCCTGGTAACAGGAGTATAATGAAGACAGTACTGAGCAACAGTTTTAAAATGAGGGACGCAGAGGATGCACATCAGGGAAATCAATATGTTGGAGTGATTCACGAACATACATATCCCCCCCGAATGGAGGCACTAGCTGCATAGCAATTGACTGCCACAAAATCCTGGTGTCACAGGAAGGGAACAACAAAACAAAGTTTGGGGAAGCCGCAGCATTACCAAACTTATATATGCAACAGGCTGCACTTGTTATGAACAATCACACTGTAGCATGTTCATCAGACTCGGAGATGTCAGCTGCAGATGCTTAATTTCAAACCCTTCTTGACATTGAAATTGCGGACTTCAATTGTGTGGATACAGTGATAATGCAGGAATAGGTCGAAATGTACTCCCTTCATCTGCAAGTATATGAATGTCATGCAGAAGCTATCCATATGGATATGTAGTGTCAGTACACACCAGGTAAGTGGATTGCTGACACTGCAGTGCAGTGCAGCATAACAGAGTGCTACAACCCTGTTGTGTGTCATCCCTTTGGATGAGACTTTAAACCAAGTTCCTATTGACTTGAGTTGTTGGTAGCTCATGGATGTGAAAGATCCCATGGTATCTATCAAAAAGAGTGTGTGTGTGTGTGTGTGTGTGTTGGGGGGGGGGGGTTCTCCAATGCACTGGCCACATTTACCCTAGTAGTATACATACTACCTTGATTCTCCTCTGAAAAGAGAGCAATAGCCCATTGGGACTAACCTTGTCAACAAAAGGATAAATAAAAACAAAATTAACAAAATGAAATAAGGTATGTGTGGCTTTCAGAGTGCTAGCTACAGGGTCTTTTCCATGACTAACAGGGGATACAGTAGGAGTACCCCAAGTATCTGCCTCAAGGATTCTCCATTGGGCCCTTGTTGCTATGTTACAGCGGGTCTATATTATATTAGCGAAAATCCTTTTAAGCGAATGCAAAAAACACCGACATGTACTGCGAGAACCATGAATATGCCGAACGCACTAAACCGCGAAATTCAAAAAGTCAAATCCCCATAGTCGGCCAACTCCAGCTCCCACTACATACTGCCTACCCAAACAAAATAAATAAACCATATACATACACTAACCAAAACCCTACTTCTAACCCTAAAGTAAAGCACCAAAACCCTACTTCTAACCCTACACTAAACTTTACATACATTACTATCTATGCACTTACCTTAACACGCACCTTAACCCTAAGGTCTGTAACTATCGCACACTTACCCTACAGAGATATACCAAAACAAAATAAATAATCCACACACATACATTTAACAAAACCTTAATTCTAACCCTACACTAAACCTTATATACATTACCTATCTATGCACGTACCTTAACCCGCACCCTAACCCTAAGGTCCGTAACTATCGCACACTTACCTTATGGAGCTATACTGCAGACAGGCCAACCATGACACTTCGACATTTCGAATTTTTCTGTTTTGGACATTCGGCGTTTCCGTAGTTTGCGCAATACGTGTTGCTCTTTTCGTACTTGCGTAAAAGGACTTTCGAGCATCTAAATGGAACCTGTTACAGCAAGTAGGGAATATACATGCTTTCCTCATTTAAAAAAAAAAAAAAAAAAAAGAGGAGAGATAACACCATGTGGGACTTTTATGACATAATCCATTTCTCTGAGGTACTGGGGGCCACACAATGTACCTACATTTAAATAGACACCACAACTGATGAGCTGGGAAGAAGGTACAATAACTGTAAAAGTTACCAAACCATCAACTGTCAGGTGGTGTGTAAAGCACAGAGTATAACCTAAATTGCATTTGCAAGCCACCAAGGTAGCATCCATGACTCCCACATATGGTACACGTGACCTACATCAACGGCTTGTGAGAGGTGATTTTTCTCAGGGGACATATTACTAACAATACCAGATATGCCCTGGAGCCACAATTGATAAAAGCCATCTTAAATCCACAGACCACAGCAAACACTAGGGACTGCATAGGCGTCTCGCGGAGAACCGGACCACGTGTAGCCGGTTTTGGCGTGGTGTCGGTGGGGACCGCGGACCTCGTGTGTCGGTCCTTGTCCTTGCATTTTTTGGACAAAACGGTAGTCGGAGTCTCCGACGACATTTTATAATCAAAGGCTTTACCAAAAAAGTGTTGGGCGAACTCCGCCCGACGCTTAATAGTGCGTTTATTGAAAGTAGCACAAAAGCGACAGCCCGAGACGTCGTGGTCTGGGCCTAAACAAGGTATGCAGAGGGAATGGAAATCCTTATGCGGTATTTGCTTCCCACAAGAAATACAATTGTTAACTTTTTCTGACATCGGTCTGAGGCAAGAAAAGTTTCCCCAACGGGGTACTTAGCTTTAATGAAGACTTCGGTTTCCAATTTTTCATAAATTCAGGAGCTGGCCGACCGGCACTTGCGAACTGCTTCTGCTTCGGGCACCGTGCGGCAAAAAAGACTGAAGAAAATGGTGTCGGCTGTGTCTTATATACCCCTGCCTCACTGACGTCAGGAAAGAAAGCGACAGCAACCGACGCCGGACCTAGACTTTGGAATTCGGCCGACCGAGGACCCGCCTGACGGCAGAAAACCCATCTGTGATTACTGCAGCTGTATGCACGATGAACATCTGGGCCATCACTGAGTGTGTGTTTGCCCACTTTCACTGCTGGGAAGTACCTGGTGGTGTCCTGCAGTGTGACCCCTGGCACATGTAACGAGATTTCTCTGTATGTGCTAAGTTAAAGTAATATTGAGGACATTGTTGCAGTAGGGACTATGCATGCAGGATGAACATGTCCTATTACACCAGGCAGTGGAAAACAAGTACAATGAGAAGACAGGGGAGGACCAGGCAGCAGAGGCGGGTGCATGCCAGATGAAGACAGGCACAGTAAGCAGTGATACTTGTGAAGTGAGAGTACCTGACATAACTATGGGTCAGATTAAAGCATGTATGGAATAAAAGTGATGCTTGCAAACCTACAACCTAGATGTGCCCATCTATGATAGATTGGCCACATTGTGCGTCAGCCATAGGCTACCCAAGTAATGTACTGAGGGCAAGGTAAAGTTATAATTTGCACAAGTGTTGGAGAGATAGTGTGCAATGTTTTTCTCAGAGAAATGTGTGCATGATTTTACAATGGGTTATAAACTTTTTCTGAGCATGTAAGATGGAGGGGGTTAAGGTTTACCTGGTTGGGGGGCAGCATTTATTACCATTTGTGTGCAGATGTAGGTACTGGAAGTGTGTGTGTGTGTGTGTGTGTGTGTGTGTGGGCATGTCTGCCAGGACACAGCCTCAGAAGATGTTACAGCACTACAGTGAACTTGTATTGACAGGTCCAGGGCAGCCCGAGATGATGCATGGGCATTCTACACATATCCCATGCATAGGAGTTCGCTCTTCATGGAGGGTCACAGGCACTAAGAAGCCCTTGCCTAGAGGCAGGAGTCCTGTGTGAATGAGAGAGTTGGCCCATACTAGATATGTCTGTGGCATGATTTCCATGCCCTAGGGGAGATGCATGCCTATCGTTACTCACCTTCACACTAGATGGTGGGTTGGATGTGGTGGTGCTTCATGTGCCTGATCCAGGGCTTCCCTGTGCACAACAGCCCACAACACTGGAAGTAGAAATGGAGTGGTCATATGACATGCGACTTGTGTGCGTCCTATGAACACAGGGGGACCAGAGGCACACAAGTTGGCTATGGTCTGTATTCAGCACATCACACATATGGGATGCATGTAATCCCTCAGAACATTTCACGCACACTTGTAAAACATGTACCATCTCAGCAAACACTGAGGTATTGGTAGCCTGTCCCTCTGTGGCAGCCCTAAACATTCAATATGTTGCAGAGACTGAGATAGCAAGTTTGAGAGGGGGCCACTACACATAGCATCTATGGCCACCATTATGCTGTCTCTGCCCCATTCCTCTCCTTGCTCAGTAGAGCTAAGGGCAACCAAGAAAGCTTCACAGCAGGGGTGGGGGGGCACATCCCTTCCTGGCTAGATCTGTCTGTGACTCCTTATCCTTTTGCCTGTGTGTGTACCTGACGTGGGTTCCACAAGCACAGAAGTCATGTCTACTGACTTGGAAGGGGATCTGGATTTCACATTCCATGCATCTAACACAGACAATATGTCCCTTGACTATGTCAAATTTTCAATACCACTATTGCCATTGTCAGAATTGTCTCCAACATCAAGCAATGGTATATGCATGGAGGAGAAGTAAAACAGTACATCACCTGTAGAGACACCAAACAAAAATAGCCGCAATAAGACCTGTCACCAAGTTCTTTAATCCCAGTGAATGAATGCAAAATCTTGCATATAGTGGCAGAAGAAAATAAGGCAGACCTTAGCATATTCAGCTAGTTTTCCACTATAAAGCCCTGATATTTTTACATACAAAGGAAACTACATTTAGTGATACACAGTACACATTTAGTCAGAATGCTGTAACCTAAAACATCGCAGATACACATGTGGGGCATCTATGATGATGGTGTTTTGGATCCCACTGCTCTTCCAACTCCAATATCAGCACCTCATCATGGGATACCTATGGCTCTGATATCCCATGCAGAGAAGCAAGAAACTCTTCTACTTCAGTTAACGAGGGTTACCCATGCAGAGAGACAAGGAACTCCTCTGTTTCATTTGTTGGGGTTACTCATGCAGAGAGACAAGGGACTCTGGAGGTTTGGCTAATGGGCTGCCTGAAGTCCTTGTCTTTGACACTGACAGAACTGATATCATTAATCCCATCCTGCCAGGGATGTACTACAGACGGTCATAATTCTCATGGCTGAGCATCCACCAGCTATGTTAAGGGAGGGCCTGCTGTAAGATCTCATTCTTTGCATAGGAGAACTTACAATTTTGAGGCTTCTGTGCACGAGGCATTATGGTGTGTGAGGATACAGACAGCGACAGACATCTTACACACAAGCTTATACAGTCTACTGTCTACTGTGATGTCGCTAAGTGTCTACAACATATATAACACTGCTTGTAGTGCACTCACACACCTGCATAACCATAGAAACTGTTCATATACCACTGTAGCCTCCCCCAAGTAAAAAGGTATCCAGTATACATGCTATGTTTAATCTGCAGTGGACATCAATAGCCAAGGGCCTGAATTCAAACACCCGCCAGCTTTTCCTTGTTTGATAATGGACTGTGGCCAAGTGTATGGCATGCCATTCACTGCACTGGATTTTTATATATAGAAACCTGTTGTAGGTATACTTATGGATACAGACCACAGTTAGCAAAAGGAACATAATCTGTAGAAGGGCATATTGTTTAAAGGCAGTGCATAGGGTACCTGACTTGGGGGATGTGTGGGTGGCTGCTGTAATGTCATGCAGCCACACAAGCATATTCTGTGCTTCCTCTTCTACAGGGGTTTTGCTATCCAGATCAGTGACATTATGCTGTTTCTGTATGTGTGTACTACATAATCTGTAATGCATCTAGTGACATGCAGTCATATTGTATATACATAAAAGCCTTAATAATCTCCACCAATATTTCTTTATAACTGTGTTACGCACTGATGCTGCTGTATTCAAGTTCCCCCACACTCAAGAAAACTCTGCTCACACTGCCAGCACAGAATAAATATAGGAATAAGTAAAGGACTGCAATTAACTTAATCATGTCCTAACTGTACCATGGCTTTTACAAAAAACTGTATACAGAGTCACACATCAGCAAAAGATACATCAGATACACACATTATATCATAAATCTATGCTGTGCAACTTTAATGATGAACTTGCTTCTTCAGTTCCAGCCATTTCACCCTAGGTAGACTCCTCTTTTGCCTGTCACACCTAATATGACTGTACGTTTTACTTCTAATTTAGCTGACAAATGATAACACTCCTAAATATAGCACAGTGACTTGGCAATTACAAAACAACACCTATCCTACTGGAGGCACAGCAGCTCAGTGGAATGTTAGAAAATGTTGAGGCTTACCTCACAAATCAGAATTGCAACTTCTCCTTTCCACACAGCATGTTTACTTTTGACAGTGACGTGGATTCAGTTGCTGACAGCATTCTTCCATAGAACAATGAGCCTACTGGCATCAAACAGGGTTCAGTTTGACCATGTCACGTATGCTAACGAGGGCCCAACTCATGAATATTACTGAATCATTACTTCTATGAGCCATTCCAGTGGATAAAGTCACACTAAGAGACTGTCTCTGTCGTGCACTCACATGAGTACCTGCAGAGTGCACTGAGGATTCATAGGCATGTCAGTGTCTCAAACTGGGGCATCATACAATATTATTTACAATAGCAGCCAATGGAGATACTAATAGTTAACAATAGCAGCCAATGGGAGGTGCTAAAGAGAAAATCGTCTCTCAAACTTAAGCCCCATGCAGACTGTACATACATTTTATGCCATATTTCACACCTTTATGCTATCTTGATATGCCAGTATTTTCCATGTTACATTACGTACATCCTGCTATTGATTGTGCTACTATGATGCCCTGTGTTGTACGACATATTTCAAAAATCACAGTGGAAATGACCGGGTGAAGTGAGACATAATGTTCTGGAAACACACATACTGAATTGCCCATGGTTTCTGATGGCATTGTGTGTTAGGGTGCCCAGGTGATGCTAGAAGGAGTTCAAAATCTTCCTTTATTTGCTGCATGGAAACCACCATGACTACCTACTTGGGGGAATCCTATGAGGGTCCCCAGTATAAGGTGGTTGCCTGGCATTACCTTGTCAGAGTGGCATCTGATGCCACTGACATACCCACTCTGGTGAGCAGTTTAGGCACCACTACAGTGACTTATAGAGGTGCCATCATGACCTTCTTAGTCAATGGGAAGAAAAGGTCAGATTAAGGGCACTTGAAATGTACTGCAAGCATCTGTCCTTTATATAAAGACAGCTTGGTTTCCTTCTTAATAGTAGGTTGTAGGCATGTTACTGATGTTATATTTTATTGTACAGCACCACATGTCATACAGGAGAATCATCACTTATAATGGAGGAGGACAGAAAGGCTTTCCAGGTGCAGGGGGTGTGAATTACTTAACTTATTTAACAATCATTTTGTTTTGGAAAATGAGAATATGCGATTGCCTTGTTAATACAGCACATCTTAGCACAGCAGGTTTTACATATCTTACAGCCATGCAGCTAGTAGATTTTTTAGGTTTAGGCAGCAGTACTTATAAATTGTTTGACATCATTATTCATGTACTTCATTGAGTTATTATACTGATGGTATGCCATTTTATTTCTCTCTCCCCCTTCCCTCTATCGCTATCTTTTCAGTATATTTGTTAAACTTTTTCCTCTCCCTTTACTTTGCCATTAGATGCCGCAGCTGCTACAGAAGTGCCACTGCTAAGGCTCGTGTCCACAATACCCCAGCAGGCCCAGGAATCTCCTGCATCTCCACAACCAACATCGTAGTTTGCCTGCATCAGCCATCTGAAAAAGCTCCTCTTGTGACTGGTACGGTCGAATCACTGCCTGCCTTTGCCATCAACACCTCAGCCAGGCTTCAGTGGAGATGGTAGTCATGGTACTAATTTTCCCCCGGGTATTGAACTAGCAATGTGATAACAGAAGACAGTATCCACATTAACCCCATCCCAGTGTTCCCTTTCCTTGTGTGTCAGTGCTCTTCCATTTGTTGTCCAATCTTTCCCATCACCATTACCATCACTTTGTATGTCCTGAGTCCACAGTCCTCCTCCTTTGGTGTGTCAGCACCTTCCCTGTCAGTCTTTGTCTACACTACATATTTGTGTATTTGCCTCTGAAACTGACATTCAACCTCTTATCATACCACCTTCCCTTACTTCCTTGCCTCAGCTTCCCTTCTTCACAAAACAGTTAAAGGCCACTTATTTTCTCTCTCTCTCTCTCCCCCACCATATCCCAGTCCTATTTTTACCTTACCTGCTTCCCTTATGTGTTCTGCTCTGCTTGCTGTCCCTTTTTACTGTCCTACACTCCCAATTCCACTCCTTTATATGGTCCCTCGTACCCAGCAGTGACTACCAGCTTTTGTATACTGGCCGGACTTTCAGGTAGCAAGAGAGGAAAACCCAATGGTTGGAATACTGCAACATGGGAATAGAAGGACATCTGTAGATCTGTCGTCAGAGGTCCTACTTCAAGCACTAGCAGGATTATTAAATAGCCGTGACCACAGCTGTGATTTTTTATAGTGTTAACTGATAATGACCTTAGGGACTCCTCGTGATGCTATGAACAGTACCTGCTGAAGACATTCCATGATTAGGCTAGACTTGTTTCTGAATCCCAAATAATATTTTAAATGAAAAATAAGAATACCATTGAGCAATTACAGCAGACAACAAATGCAGGCTATATGAAAATATGCACAGCACAGGTAAACTGTATTAAACAAATGGTAGCAAAAGACCTCTCATCTTTGAAAAATGAGCTTCTTGTGCATGGTACTGCCGTGGGCAACTTTTTCCTGACATATATATGTACATTTTGTTACTGTGTTCTAGCATTTAAAGGATTGGTCTCAAAACTAGCACCTGCTGCACAAGCCAGCTCTGAAACTCACTAACTACTTAACAAAAAGAGACAGACTCAACAGTAGCTCAGGACTTTCAGAAAAATGACAGAACTGCAGAGTGTGGAACATTGTACATTCTACCCATTCTTACATATTTATATTTTAAAAACATATCACAAAAAAACAAGTCACATGATGTCATATTGATTCTTCCCCAATATTTTTTTCATGAAAATAGAACACAAGCTTCATTATACATATGTGAAATCTTACACAGAAATATAATTTATTTGCTGAAGAAATGCTGTACTTCTAACTCTGCATATATTTCACCTTCATGATGACCAAGGCCATATTGATGTATCTAAGACACTATAAAGTACTGAGTTGTAATCTCACCTCCTCAGACAAGTCCTCCTCAATGCTTTCTTTGATGGGCTGTGATGGAAAGGTACTGGGATGGTTATAGTCTGAATGAAACCCTCTCACCGGGATTTCTATTTTGCCTCTTGATGCCAAGTCAGGGTTTCTGCTATGGGATTCCCTGCCTGCAGTGGGTAAGAAACTGTTCTTTCCACCTTGGTAGTCTACTTCACTTAATGTCTTTGCCATCTGCAGCACAGAGCATGAGTGATCGTCCATAAGGCCTTGAAAAGAAGTACTGTGGGAGGGATCAATCATGTATCCTCCAGGGGAATGTTGCAGTCTGGTTTGAGCTTTTGGTGGAAGTCTGGACTCCAATGGTTCATTAAATTTCACACAAGTCCTGATCTTGCTAAGTGCACATTTGCCAGATTCCTCCTTCCCTCCAGGTGGTTTCACAGAGGCAAACTGCTGGGACTCTTTCGTGGAGATGTAGAAAGGATTGTCCTTCATCTCAAATTCGGTGGTCCTGGGTAACGGAGGAGGAGGGAAATCTGGAGGTGGACGGTTCAGGGTTGAAAGATCATCTTCTGATGACAGCCGTGTTCCTCCAGAATTCTGCCTACGTCTTTCTGGCTGTGGAGGCACTGTAATGGCTACTCTGCTCTTCTGTGTAGCTGGTTTATCTGGAGATGATGGACTTGGCGGCTCACCCAATGACATCAACGCTTGCTGATGTGGCACTCCTTCTAGAACATAGTAGGCTGGGTTGTTAAAGCTGCTGACTGGCTCCTGCTTAGGTCTAGATGAAAAAAAAAATGCATACAACTTCTTTACAGGAATTCTTAATTATTATTTGGTTATAAGCTGTATAAAGGTTGCACTTAGATTTCTTAAAAAAACAAAGAATATGCACTGATTAATATTGTAAGCAAAGAGTAAACATCAGCCATATAAGAACTTACCACAACTGTAGATCATCACTGAGATCTGTTATCAGAGTTACCTCAGCCAAGTGTACAGAATGTGATAAATACTGGTGCTGTGGATAAACCAAATGGGAAAGCGGTAAAGTAAAAGTGAGAAAGGGCAACTTGGAATCTTAAATATTTCCTGTGGAATGTTCTTAAAGGAAAATGTAGGTAGGCATCATCCATGTCCAAGGTTGCCATGAAAGAGGTCTTTATTAGTAAAGGCAAAACATCCTTTTATGCCACCAGTTTGAAGATTGTTGCAAGGAAAATCCTAATATCAGCCCCCTGTTCTGTCCTTTGGCACAAAAAAAAGAAACCTGGAGGCAACGCAATTCATTTCTCTGTTGTAGCTGCTGCATGATAACTGCAGCCTACTGCATCTGATGTAAGACAGTTTATGGTACTGTTTTTGAATGAGGCTTGTAAAGAACGTTTATGTAACAGCTTTGTGCAAGAGTCCTTCTAGCCCGTTTGACTGAGCTAACAGTCCTCCAGACTACAGTATGGTGTAGAAAATTGCCTTCCAGGGGTATAAGAGAAGGGGCAGGGGAATACCTTAAATCACCTTTCTTCAGGACCTTCTCAGCTGCTGTTTTCCTCTGCTGCCAAATGTAACAGAAGAACAGGACTATCTTTTTCCAAAAACTTTGAGACAAGGGAGGTGTCCCCTGTAGAAATATCTCTTATTGGTGGAGAGGTTTTTTGAAGACTGATGTGTGGGGTTATAACTGCTTGACAACAGCCCCCCCCCCCCCCCAAAAAAAAAGTCTTTAAAACTGACATCATCTGTTTTACCAAATCAGATATTTGTGGAAAGTTGTGCCTCTAGGAAAGAAACTCCTTTTTTCATATCCTGCAGATATCTTTCATCCTTTATGACCTGCAAACTTTCTAAATACCAGGACTGATACATATGCTACAAAGGCACATCCACTGTAACATTTGCAAACTTTTTTTCCTTTTAATCACACATGCAGTATAATTAATTTTTCCAGCTTGTCCACTACATTCTATTCTGAAATGTGTTGAAAGAATTTGAGCATATAGTTCAAAACTGACTTCTGGCAACTGACCACGTGAACTAAACAGCTCAGTGACCCAAAAGATATTAGAGGCATACACTTCCTTGCCTTTTCTCTGTACCCGCCTAGACTCTCTATGAAAAAGCAATGAACCAAAATAAAAGTCTTTTGGGGGTGGAAAGAAATTGTGGCTGAGGCAACCTTCAGATTAATACATCTTGTCCACTCTCATGGAAGCAGGATACTGTTTATCATGATGTTAGCAAATAGCCTGAATTATATCAAAACAAGGTGGAAAAGATTATTCTACTTGATTAATTTCCATCATCTCTAAACAACTTTCCTTAGGAAATAGTGACTCCCCCCTTCCCCCAAAGGCCACTCAATATAACTTGTTTCTGTAAATGTAATACCTTCCGGGGAAATCATATGATTGAAAAGAATCATCATTATCATCAGGATTATTAATAGAGTGTACAGAATTCTTATTTTTGCTCTCAAAACATTGGTAATGGATACCTTTTCCTTTGTTTTTTCCCTCCATGAACATTGGCATTGTAGTGCAAGGAGTCCTGGGGGTTCAGGCTGAGATCTAGTATGTCACTACACACCCTTAAAGTAACCACTACCGAATGAGGTGCAATCAAAACTTGGAGGGGAAATATTGATAAAGATGTGGACAGACCTCTGCTTGTGGTACTGATGAACCATCCTTCATATGAAATCTGTGTTTCAGGTGTTTCCACCAAAGTGTGCACTAGGCCTCTATGCTGCATCTCCAGGACAGAGACTATGATCTTAGTCAGTTCCTAGAACAGACAGTGATGTTACTCTGATTTTTAAAGTAGGAAGGCCCTGTTTAAAGACTTTGGGGAGGGCTCAGACTTCCCTGTACTGGAAATCACTGTAGCTGAAGCCCCTTCTTTTTGGATACTGGTAGGATTATGCTTTTTTTAATGCTTTTTTCACCATCAGCCTCTTTCTGTTTTGTAAGTTTCTTGCTTTCGCTTCTACATCTGTAGGAAAAATAAACTGCTTTCATAGCATTTCTGCAAACCTTTATCAGACAAGTTAAGCAGAATTAAAATGTCTGTTTATCAGTTCTGTTAAAGGTCTGACAGATTATACCCTTCTGTTCTATCAAGAGCTTACGCAAAACAAGCACTGAGTAAACTTTAGGGGCTTTAGGGGCCATGAGAATATGTCTTTACAGATGCAGAGGCTAAAAACATACCACTCAAGCAGATGAAGTACAGGAAGACAGTAACTCTCCACTTTTCTTCACAAAAATAATGCAAAATGTACCTACACAGGTTAGATAAAGCTTTTCTTTCAAAACAAAGCAGAGCAACCAACAGTTTCTCAACTATGGAAAGAACTCAATGGAAATCTCATCCCACCTGTGCCATTACATTCACTGATGTAAAACCAGCACTGGCCTTCACAGAGATGAAGACAGCACTGAAAAATGCCCAAAACAACAGTTCAGCTGGCACGTATGCCTTTATGATTGACTGTTACTACCCAAAAACGACTGAAGGGTCTTTTTGAAATATCTCTTCCCACCATAGATTACCAATACAGAAAATGTTATGATCTTCAGAAAGGGGGTTCTTTTAGAAGGACGCTTCAATCAAATACTAGCAATAATATGTACTGCTTAGAGAAGACATCTGTACCATCTCCATAATTATAATTATTAATATTATTATGCTCAGACACACCTCTTTTTAGCACAAGAAATCTGAACAAGGCCAAAAATAATGAGGGACTAAGGCCCAAAACCTGGGACAGATTTTAATTATTATTCTCATAAGCTTAGAAAGTCGCTGGAATGACATATTTTGCATTATCATATGCTTTTGAAAGATATGAAGTTTAAACTGAATTCACTAAACTTTGAATGTATCAATAATTGCCAGACAAATGCAAACTTTACAAGGAACAGACCATAAATATGAAGTAAAACTCTGGACATTTTGTAAATATCTGGGTAGTTGAGATGCATGTAATCAAAAGTTTGTTTGAGACAAGGAAACTGAAATACATCACTGCAGCTATCTCCTTCCCTTTGGAGGAAGAAAAAAGGCATAAAAGGCAAGGATGGGTTACAGGAAGGCAAAATGTGTGAAAACAAAGGGACTTCAGTTGATGACTCATCATGAATCTATGCCTACTAGAAGTAGGGTTGCCACCTTCCTTCATGGTGAAAACTGGAGTAAAGCCACACCCCTCGCGTCACCAGTAACCCCACCCACCTCTCCCTCCCACATTCCACCCATTTTGTGACATCGTGATGACATCACTCGGTGGGGAACGCCCTCTTTTTTCATTCCTGCTGCCTGCTTTCAGCTGATTTACTATGCTTTTCTGTAAAAAAAAGGCATAGTAAATCAGCCTGTTTACAAACTCCGATAGTCTGTTTCCTTTTTGAAACAGAATACCAGAGTTTGTACAGTGTTTTCCGGACTACCAGAGAATCAGTTTGATTTCCAGATAGTCCGGAAAAAAAATGGAGGGGTGGCAACCCTAACCAGAAAGTCATCATTTCCTGCCAGAGAGGGCAGTGCACATGTATGAAAACAGCAGGCTGAAATCCACTAACAAGATCAAACACAGAAATTAAAGGCAGTTTGTATCCTTTCCTGTTCCTTGACCTGTCAAAGGCATTCAAAACTACATTATATGACCTCCTTCTAGACAGCCTAGCCACTTATGTCTTGGCAAATGTAGAACTGCCTGGTTCTCTATTTCTCAAACTGTACAGTGGCAAAATCCCACAAGATTTCCACACTTAGTTCACTACTACGCAACCTATTCCTGAATGTTATGCATGAAATATGCTGACGACTCCACACATGCTCAGCAAACTCAATACAGCAACTCCAAGTACTCACATAACAGTCACTTTACACCACTGAGAAATGGATTACAGAGTTAAACCTGCTTCTGAAGGTCAAACAAATGCTCTTTTTTATCCTTGAATGGGTATCTAAACCCAAACTGAAAAGGGTAATCCTTGATCATAACCTAAAGTTCAACTTTCACATTGACTACGAAAACCTAAGACCAATAAAAAATAGGTATACAGATTAAAACCATACTTACAAGAACCATCCATAACATCAATAAGAACACACTTACTTCCAAGTCTACTATATGCCTCCAGTATATTAACTCGTATCAAGAAAAGCCAATTCCAAAAAGAAGCCATGTTTCCCACAAATCTCCCAAACAAGACAAACCACTGTCTGGAACTACTGAAAGCAAACTGGCTAAAATTACTGAAAAAAAAAAAAAGAAAAAAAAGCTTACTCTCCAGTTATAATACAAGGAAACATTATGCATAAACTCCAACACGTCACAATCACAATAAAGAATCAACATTCACCCCTGAAGAGTACGAGGTTAGCAGACAAAGATACTGCATTACTTACATATATGAAATCAAATGGATATGTTATACTAAGAACCATCAAAGCAAATGTTTTACAATTTTCCAGGATGACAAAGTAGTAGAAAAAAATTGTTTACTGTGCTTGTCATGCTTCAGAGACTGTGAAAAGGTGTCAGGTAGTACAAAATATGGAATCATTCTACCTTGTTGGGATGCTGATGGGAGACAAAGGAGAAAAATGCAATCAAGAAGGGGCACATAAGCTGGAATGAAAAACACAAAAGTACATATGGACGAATGAGTGGTGTTGCTCCATCTGAAATTATATTAGTGCCAGCTTTATAACAAATGTGTAAAATAATGAATTTAATTAAGCAGATGCAATGCAATGAAAGTTGGAGTGGATATTAAAGGACTGTCCGTTGAAAGGAGGGCATAAATTGATTTAGTGTAGAAAGAGTGCTAAGAGGGAGAAGCATCCACAGTAATTCTGAATGTGACACACCAAAACATATTGTCTTGGTGCAATATAACGGGCAAATTTTGTCTATTTAGCTGGCTGAGGGTATTTAAGGTAACTGGATAAGAAGCATGAATGACGAGGTGACAGGTTAAGAGGGCAAAGAGCTGACAAGATGTGATAGAGACACAGGGATACTCATATAAAGTTCACTTAAGGTTATTTTTACCTTTCATTTTGCCAAGAAAGGAATAAAGAGGTGATTGATTTAAGTGTGGGTTTAGATGGACAGAAAGAGCTGCAATCTTCCAAAAGTGTAAAAACAGACTTGTCCCGAGAATAATATTGCACAGCTGGAGGAAGAAAAAAGCAGCTAAAATTATTTATATATATATATATATATATATATATATATTGATTTTGGATGAAATGGAAAAAAGATAACTTGTACATTAAGAAAAATAAAATAAAAAGACTTGTGGCCAGTGACCAGTTGTCTAGGTCACAGTGACAGGGTTTAACAGGAATACATCAGTGAGGGGATAATGACTGAAAAGACACTGGCACTTCAATAGCCACTAAAGCATCCTCATCTGCAGGAATGTGAACAGGTCTGTGATGACAGTGTCCACAATAAGGCCCAGAACATGCAGAAATATTCATGGTTCTATCTGCCTCTAAATACTCATTCAAGGTGACCCCCCAAGCATTCTCCGAAGCAGAAATAACTGACACTGAGAAGTGTCCACTTCTTCTCTAATAAAAGTAATCCTCAGTGCTGAGAAAACATGGGACTTCTCCAAGTTTATAACATTTTCCACCTGTAACCAACAGAAGACCAGAGTAAAAGGGCAGCTACTATGAAATCTCTTATTGAGACCATCAGCAGCCAGCTGTCTAGGTAAAGTAACACAATAAGATATTTCCCCTGAAAAGCTTTTTCTACAAAGTAGCATCTTGGCAAATACGTCTTACACAAAGAAGACACTAAAAGGCAGCAATATTTTATATTCAAAGTGAAGACACCAACATTGAAATGAAGATACCTACTCTGCAGACCGCAGACTTTGAGATTGTGGAAGGTATCTATCATGTCATAGCCAACTTTGGTGACATAAAGGGTTGAAGCCCTGTCAATGGCTCAGTCAATAATTAGTGGTTCGGACATCTAACAAAGCTGTCAAGGAGAAATGGACATGCTGGAGCCAGTTGCATATTATCATAATCCAATGGAGGATGGACAGTTAATGCAAACACTTGGCCTGAGAGAAGTGTTACACTCACCAAGCCAGATGTGGAAGTAGCCCTCAACAAAGGTGTGTGGCAGTGTATACTCAAATGGGGAAGGTATTGTGTGTCTCTACTGTAACTCAAACTGCATGTCCCACTGCCAAAGGGCAGGGCTAGGGCATTACAAACACTCTCCTTGCTAGGATGTCCAATGAGGGCATGAAGCATGACTGCTTGAAAGATGGCCCCTTCAGTTTTCACCTCAGCCCTCAGAGAAGTTCCCAGGTAAGGGAACAAATGGGCCATATTCAATTGGTTGAAATGCAAAGGGAACCACAAAAAAGGCAGCCATCATGCCTTTTACAATTACCCAAGTGCCTTGCAGTACCAGAGACATAACCCCTGGAAAGTCGCCATACAGCAGCTGACATATAGATGGGGTCAATGAATCAAACTCCAGAATGTAATGGTGCCTTCCAACTCCTTTTGACTAAGCAGCAGGCAGGAACTGAACCCTTTGCCTCACCACAAAATGGAAGAAAAGGCTCTACAGTCCTTCAGCGTGTTGACTATGGGACTATTTCTACAGCTTTGCTTTGACTGCCTAGTTCCATGGAGTCCATTCTGGAAAAAGGACAAATAGCTTTAAGATATGGCCATATGAATCCATATCGCCTTCTTTGGGAACTGAGCAGTTCCAGAAGAAAGTGGTCATCACAGAATTCTTCCACCATGCTCCTTTAAAGTAGTGAATACATATTTTCCTTTAGAAGTCTCTGACCAGGTCCTGGGAAGCCTATCCATAGAAGACCTCATCCCAGATGACCTCATTCAGAGTGACTTGTCTAAACTCATTCCTGTAGGAAGACAGCCTGATGGCATTTTATCTCAAAGTACATTTCTGCATCTGCTGCCCTGGTCATAGCATCAGCAGTAAAAAAAATTACAGTAGGCTAAATGGAAGCCCACTAAGGAAGCTGCCATAATGTTCCTTTTTAAAGATACTTTTGACTCCAAAAATCATAAAGCTCTACCTGCTTTCACATGGCCTTGTCTAAAGGGGAGAATTAGAACAAGAAAAAGTGAGACAGAAAATCAAATGGCCTAAAGGTCCATGATGATGGTGGTAAATACTTCTTTTCACACTCTACCCATAATTTTAGTCTCCGTATTCAGTTGTACAGTTTGACACTGAAAGCTGTTGTGGCCTCTGGGACATATAGGAGAGATCCTACCCTGGGATGCTTTGTCAAAAAGGGATTTCTCTCCAACAGGGTCAAGTGGAGGGCATCCAAGTTCCTGGGATCAGAAGGAGTTAAATACTGATACTTCTAAGCTGTAAAAATGGCATCTTTCAGAATATGTTCAGTGGGAGGGGATGACTCAGATTTCCTCATCTGTTTCCACCAGATACTTGTTCAGTAATTTTGGGCAAGTTACAGGGCCAGCACACAGAAGACTTCAGAAACTTGAATATCTCTGCAAAGGAAGGGAGCTGCAGAAATGAAATGTCACATTATCAGTCTCTCAAAAACGAAGACATCTGTATTCACAGAATTCCTGTTATGATGATCTGCAAAGAAGAAGGATGTCTGAACTCAATCAAACTATGAAGGGTACGTGACTGATAGTTGTACTAATTGTCAGAAAATGGGCCTACTGCACCAGAAATGACACACAGTCATGAAAGGTCTACATTGTACCGAACCTATGCTGCACTCCCTAAGGGTGTGTTCATACACCCATGGGCAAACATCCAATCACCATGACTGCTTATCCAGCTTATCAGCCATTCCCTTGGGACTACCTGGCATGGCAGAGCATGTGACAAGACTCCAAACCTTCCTTGATTCCAGGTAAGCAAGCTAATCAGGCTCCTTTGCTCGAGTACAATTTGGGGATTCAATGACTTTCTCCACATAAGCTAACCAGGAACTGTCAAGCTGTGGATGCTCAAAAGTAGGACGATTAGTGGCACCTCCCAGTAAGGTGGCTGGGTTGCATCTCTCCTACTCCATTATATTCAAATCCTCAGCCAGCCCTGCCCAGTGGATCTGCTGCCTTTACCATCTGGCCTATCTGTTCCATCTGTAGAGAGCTTAGGGCATCCTTGATTACAATAAGAGCTCTGTGACCCATTTGCTCCTGCCTGTGGTGCCTAATTAGCCCAACAGCAAAAGTTCTTTGATCCATTCATTCCTGCCTGGCATGCCTAATTACCCTATTTTCTTCCTCTAAGGGGACAGTTGGGCAGTAGGGAGTAGGATAGCTTTCAAGTCTGACAGAGAGGCTTACTCTCCCTGTGGCAATTGTTTCAAGCTTCACTTATGTGCTGCCTGAGGTACGTTTCCCCAGTCAATGCTGATTGCACAATGGCACTGTGTCAATCAGGCCCATGTTGTGTAGGTGGAGTGCCCTCTCTAGAGGACACTCAAATGGTGAGCCAAAACCACCTCCCACCCATCAAGCTGACAGCAGCTGCTCATTCAAACCCTCCCTACTCTGGCTGTTCCAGTGCACATGCCACTAATTGTCTCTCCTCCTCCTCTTGTCATCACCTGATGATGGGAATAACCCTGTCATATGTGAAAGACCTGGCATCAAGGGACCAGGTGCTATCTAGGGAACAAAGTTTGTAACTGTAGGCTTTGGATGATACCTGGCATACTGATCCCTCACCATCTTCTAGCTGTCTTTCCCAGACCCAGCATCCCACAATACCTGTCTGCCATTCCCTATGACAATCAACCTCCAAACTAGCCACTTTTCCCTTGGTGATGCAAGTATCACACTTCTCATGTCTTCTGTGGACAGCTGGGTTGAAATTCTGGCATTTATGACAGTTCCTCAAGTTGTGCACTTAAGCCAGGCAGGAAAAAATATGCATGGGTCTTGGCATGTGATCTGACAACTACAACACTTAAAAATTTTATGTGATCAAGTCTCCGAATGTAGAAACTTTGAATCTTGTACTCCAGCATACATCACTGTAAAGTGTGTCAGCAGAAGAAAGAACTGCAGCACAATGAATGGGCAGACAATGTCTAGAAGGTGACATCACAATATGTGACCCAAGGAGTAATTAGCATCATGATGTGTAAGAGTAAGAGCTAAAGAAAGCTCACAACTGTGCTGAACTGAGGAATATTAAAAGAGAAAATCCCAAAAGTTGCCTGCCAAAGAAAGCCTTCACTGTCAGATTCAATGGACAGAGCAAAGAGTACTTTAAGGAAATACAGTATAAAATAGGCACTACAAATTCACTCTCTTGGTGTGAGTTACTAAAGGGAAAGTACATTTGTGTCACATTTACCATGACTGTAGATTTTGAGTAGACCAATGTTGCAGTACTTACATCTTGGGTCTTCCTGCCATGCAGAAGCCCATAACTGACCAGATTTCTAGAGTCTTTATATCATCGAAGCAGATGGATGTCCTATGGCAGACGTTTGGACATCAGGGTATAAAAGGGGCATCCATCAGCACCATCTTCAGGTCCTTCTAGACAGTGAGCAGCAGTCTGATGCCTGAGGACAATATGACCTTTCCAGATGTCACCAAAAACTTTCTTGGATCAGGAAGGGGAAGGACTAGGTATGGGTAAGTAGAAAGAGTAGGGACTGATGAAGTACAGGGCTATCCATCTGATGTGCTTTTTTCACCATACAATGCCTTAACATTGCAGAAGTAAGGATACCAGACAGGGGTAAGAAGGTGGAAGTTTGTACTGCAACACTGATCTACTCGATCATCTACAATTATGGTAAGTGTAACACAGCTGTACTACGTTCTTCATAGTTAGTGTTGCAGTACTGATCCTTGGGAGGTCTACCAAAGCTACTAATTAGGGGTGAGGTCATCTGTTTGCCTCTGGGAAAGTAGGTTTTGCAGAACAGCAGTTGCAAACCCTGCCCTAGCCCGAGGCATTGACTAAATGGTAGTGCTTAGTAAAGGTGTGGACAGATGTCCATGTGGTAGCTTCCAGGATAGCCTGTGTAGGAACTCTTTCAGGAAGGCACTGATGACTGCACTGTGACTGGCATGTGCCCTGACATGGGTTGGTACTGGCTTACAATTATGAGCATAACAGAAGGCGATCCAGTTGGCTATCCATTTAGCGACAGTCTGTTTGGAGATGGGTCTGTCTTCTTTTCCCTCTGCAAATGCCACCAATAGTTGGTCTGCTCTTTTAGGGAATTTTGTCCTGTCATATCTTATATCTGATCTGGCAGTGTACATCCAGGGGAATGCATGATTTGTTTTGCCTTATTCTTTGGGTTAACCAAGAACACAGGTAAAAGAACAGCTTGATTCAAGGAAAGCTCAAACACTACTTTAGGCATAATGGATGGATGAGTTCTAAGGATAACCATGTCTCTATGGAACAATGTGAAGGGTTCTTTGCACATCAAAGCTTGTAGCTCGAGACTCATCTGGCTGAGGTGACAGCTATAAGTACAGTGGTATTCCAAGTGAGCACCTTTACAGGAGTAGATGCTAGTGGCAAAGTTAGTTTATCTAAAACATAGTTTAAATCCCAGGTAGTGACAGGATTTTTTTCCTGTGGGTTCAAATGTGTATGAGACCCCTTTCAGAAAAAGCTTCATATAGGGGTAGGAATAGATAGGAGGAAAGTAGGGCAAGAAACCAAAAAATGGAGTAAGACAGCCAGGAGTGGAATAACCCTGACAGGTACTGTAACAGAAGGTTTATGTCTGCCTGTGATGGGTTAATGTTTTTGTTCTTGCACCACTGGGAAAACCTTTTCCACTTTTCTGGTAGTTTTCTAACATCTCTCAAGATAGACAGTATTTCTGTACAACAAGCTGTATTATACAAGGTCAGAAACCAGTACTCCAGGTGGTTAGTCTAAGTGTCTTCAGGTGAGGATGAATGAGTAGGTCTACCACTTGTGGTATGATGAAAACTTTTCCTATGCTCAGGATCCAGAGGAGGGAGAATGAATGTAGCCCTGGCCAGAAAGAGGATACGAGAATCATGCTTGGTTTGTCTGACGTCACCTTTATCAGTTCCCTAGGTATCACAAGAAAAGGTAGGAAGAAATAAAGGAAGAGACCAATCCATCTGAAGGAGAAGGCATCTGTTTTTCATGTCCTGTCTCTTGGGTTCTTGAGCAAAACCTTAGGATTTGCTTCTGTTGATGTGGTGGTTGGCAAACAGGTCTATGCTGGAGGGTCCCCAAATATGGACAATGTCCCGGAAGATCTGCCATTTTAGCATCCATTCACCGAGGTCCAGAATTACCCAGCTCAATAAATCTGATAGGGTGTTGTTCTGGCCTGGGATGTAGGATGCTATCAGAATCAATTGCAATTACTGTACCAAGAGCCAAATCTTTACTGCTAGACTGCAGAGTGGGGTAGGAGTGGGTTCTCTCTTATTTGTTGATGTACCAATTAATTGTGGTGTTGTCTGCCAAATCTGCAGTGTGCCTGGGGATAGGTAAACTCAAAGGCTTTCATAGCTAGAAAGTGTGTCAGCAATTCTCTTTGGTTTATGTGAAGTCTTTTTTGGTATGTGGTCCAGACTTCCTGCACCTTCGAGGGGTCTGTATGTGCTCCTCATGCTATCTCTGAACTGTCTGTGTTATTGGCCTAGTCTGTCTGCAGTAAGGAAAACATTGCACCTGGATTCAACCTGATGGTGTCTTTCCACCAGGGAAGTTCTCCTTTGAAGCATGGTAGAAGAGGGACCTGGGTTTCTAGAGACTAAAAGTGTTGTTCTCATGCGTTTTTTCAGAAACCACTGAAATTTTCTCATGTGAGGTTTTGCAAAAGCGATCATTACGACTCATGATGCCATGAACTCTAGGACCCTCAGATATTCCCTTGCTGTGATGGTCTGCATTGTCAATAGGCTGAGTAGGAATTCTGTCAGGAAGGCGCCTTGCCTGAGGCAAGACGGCTCTGTTGAACAGAATTGATCAATATGTCCAGTAAAAATTTTTTTTTTCAATAAACATCTTAATTAAATTATTGGGTCTATATCAGAACATTGAAGTTTTAAAACTTCGAATGTTCTAATATCGACACCTATTCAGCAAACGCTAAAAATAGCAAAGCTGCAGAACACCGAATTTTTTCCTAGGGAAATAATTCGGTTGGCCGGTTCTGTGGCTTCGCTATTTTCAGCGCTGTGGTGAAAAGGTACGGGTCGCGTTTAGGTAAGTGTGCGATTGTGTGGACGTTTGGGGCAGGTTAAGTGAGTTAGGGCGTGGGTCAGGTGAGTGTGCGATAGTGACAGACTTTAGGGCTAGGGGTGGGTTAAGTGGGTTAGGGCGAGGGTTAGGTGAGTGTGCGATAGTGATGGACCTTAGGGTTAGGGTTTGGGTTAACATAAGTGGATAGATAGTAGTGTATATACAGTTTATTATAGGGTTAGATGTAGGATTTTAAGTGTGTGTGTGGATTGCTGTTTTTTTGGTGTGCTTGTGTTGTGTGTATGTGTTTCGGAATAGCAAATTTTTTCCATGGGAAAAAATTTGCTGTTCTGAATATTCAATATTTTGTGGTTTAGATATTTTAGGTTTGATGTAATAGCGTTCACTATTTTCATCTTCCGATAGCGTGATATAAATGCAAATTATCACATATGACATAGGCAATCTTACATTTATATAAATGCAAAACAAAAAAAAGACGACACCAATTTAGTTCCAAACATTATACATCACTTCTAACCTATCCAGTCATCATCAATTAAGCATTACTTGGCTCTTTCAAATTCTGCCTCTTAAACCTAGTTCCATCTCTGCATATATTCTTCCTAGAATTCCAATTTTTTCTATGTAGTTTGCTTCTTCCATTTTCTAAAGGTTCCAGTTCCAGTTGTTTTATTTCTGTTACTATATTCACTATTTCTAGAAAAGTTGGTCTAGACTGATTTCCATTTTCTAGCAACTGCTTTTTTGGCAGCCACCATAATTAGACTCAGCAAGGCTTTAGTATGTCTAAGCAATTCCAATTCTGTATCATAGCTCAAAAAAGTCATCTCCCTCAGTCAATCCAATCTGCTCACCCAGCATCTCCGACAGAGTGGTCTGCAGGGAATCCCTAACGTCAGTCAGCTCACTACACTCCCAAAAAACATGTTCCCAGCCACCCTCTTTCTTGCCTGTCACATCTCCAACATTTGCTATCCACCTGAAGAAAAATTCTCTGAAGTCTACTTGGGGTACAAAAATACCCAAGTAAACACTTCCAGGCAAAGATCTTAAATATTCTAGACTTTGTTGCATATCTGAGAGATATACATATATCCCCCCATTGTCTCTTTCTGAATCGCTGATCCAATCTCACTTTCCAATCCTTTATAAGCTCTTCTGATTGAGTGTTATAATTATCACGCAGTATTTTATATGCTTTACTAATTATTCCTTTTTTAATGGCAACTTCCTTTCTAGATTCTGTTAAGAACTCTACCAGTACTGATCTTTCATTTAGGACCACCCTAATTCTTTCAATTTGCCTATACTCTGATATAAATCCTTGATAGGAAAGGCAATCTCTAACCTGCAGTCCAAATAAATTCTTGGCCTCTTCCCATTCTTTTCCCTTTCTAGTTATTTGCTCCCAATTGGTTCCTTTGCCAGTTTTCTCCAATAAATTCCAGCACCCTCTTGCCCATTACCTGCATCCCTAACCACAATCATCCTTATCGGCAGAATCTTTCTTCTCCATTCTCGTGTTGGTTTAGTTCTTAGAATACTCCCTGCTATTTTATGAATATAATACTCTGTATGATTTTTGTTGTTCTCCTTATGAGTCTGCATCCAAAATCCCAATCTCTCCTTATTTCTTGAACTTCCTCCCTGTATCATTATCAATTCCTTTCCACTTTGAATTATAGTTTTCTGCTTGTGCTATGTATAACAGCCTTAACCATGCTGCTCTAAAATACCCCCTCAAATTGGGTAATCCTAGTCCACCTTGTTCTTTTGGAAGAATCAGCTTATCCCACTTGACTCTAGCTGTCTTCCATTCCCAGATAAAATCCTTCAACTCTTTTTTAATTGCTATCCACAGCTTTTCCTCTGGTTGATAAAAGATGCCTGAACTGTGTACAAGACTAAAGAGACTAAACACGTTTTAATTTCTTGTATCTTAGTATCCATATCCATATAACAAAGCTTCCAGTTTCTCAGTTCATAGGTAGGTATTAGGCTATCAGCCCAAGGGCCTACATAAGCATAGCCAGCAAGGTTCCATGGCTTACGCCACCTAAGAAAGTTATTTTCTTGGGCCACTGTCGAGCAGAGACACAAAAGTGATCCCCAGGGTGTATTTCCCATTTCCCTATTTTAGTTTTTGTATTATCTTCTGTTTTGTCTCTTCTCACATATCTTTAGCTGCCACAACAGAGTCATTTCTAATCCATAGTCCTAAATACTTCATTTTATCATGTCCTATAAATATGGATATTGTTGGACCAATTCATGTTTGGGTACATAATTTACCGCTATTGCCTTTGTTTTAGCTTCATTAATTTTGTATCCTGAGAAGATTTGGAACAGTCTTAAAATGTTCCACAACACTGCAATGTCCCTTTCTGGTTTAAAATGTTCTACAACACTGTAATGTCCCTTTCTGGTTTTGTCATGTATAAAATATCATCTGCAAATAGTGCCAGCTTTTCCTGACGCCCATACCAATTATATCCTTGAATTTCTGAGTCTCTTATTTTCTTTGCCAATGAATCTAATATAATGCAAACAACAAATGGGACAACCTTGCCTGGTTCCTCTACGCAAGCAGAAGTTATCAGAGAGGATCCACCCCACTTTAATTTTTGCCTCCAATCACTCATATATACTCCTAATCCACCTTACAATTGTTATCAGGGAAAGCAAATGCTTCCATTGCCCTACTCATGAAGTCCCAGTCTACTCTGTCAAATGCTTTCTCTGCATCAAGACCCACCAATAAAAGTGGTATTTTCTTACATTCTGCTTCCCTCTGGATCATTAATGTTCTGTTAATATTATGCGTTTGCCTCCCCTCTACAAAACCACACTGTTCCATAACTATCATTTTTGGTATCACTTTTGCCATTCTTTTAGCCATTATAGACATAATACATTATTATCATGGTTTAGAACTGAAACGGGCCTGTATGAAGCTGGATCTGAAGGATCTTTGCTCTCTTCAGGTATTACCATTATCAGCGCCTTCTTCCAGGATGCTGGCACTTCTCCTGTTAAAATACTGTTAAACAAAACCTTCCAAGTCTATCATTTTTTCCACTCCTAGCTTCCAAACCTCCACAGGAATGCCATCTATTCATGTAGACTTTCCTGTAGACTGATTATACAAAGCCATTTTTATCTCATCTCTTCTTTTCTTACCGGTTAGTAATTGAGTCTCATCTACCTCTAAACTTGGCATATTAAATGCTTCCATAAACATTTCCATTTGTACCTTTTCTTGATTTCCATATTTCTCTGCTTTATACAAACTTTCATAAACTTTCCAAAATATTCTAATACTTCTACAGGATCTCTTATCTTCCTTGTTACAGGCTCCCTATGCTTGGTGATGGTCCTTTCCACTTTTTGTTGCCGGAGTTGTTGCGCTAAAAGTTTTTGTGCTCTATAATTATCAAAAAACAATCTTTCTGAACTCATGCATATTACCAAGGTAATCCCTTATTTTCTGTTTAGCATTCTGGAGTGGCATAAAATGAACATAAGGCACATGGATTTTTACTTTTACTTTTGCCGCATTATTTTTTACAAGACATTGTATGTACAATATTTGTTGTGTTTTAAAATGTTATTTTTACGCTGGCGATGGAGATTATAAGGTGATATGGTTTGTTACAGTATGACAATATGTTGTGGTTTTTTACTAATGATCTGACTGCTTAATATTCATGATGTTTTAACAGATCAGCTGATCATTGATCATGTGATTCTTTTATTTAAATCTGCAAGGAGTTTGTTTTATGTAATCTGATGAAGTTGCCGTATTAACGACAACGAAAAGCGCTTTATTAAAAGTTTTTTTTTCGTATTTTGCAATCCTGTTGGGACCTTTGTTTTGGATTTTCTTGTTGGTTAGTTATTTTTTCCTAGTTTGTTTTGTTAATGGCATCTGGGGTTTCCAGCAGTCCGGCGAGTCCGAATCTGTTCACATCACAGCAGTTGCAGTCTGAGTTGGGAAACCTTACAGCTCTTCTTCAAGTTATGAACCAGTGTATGGATACTTTTCCTAGCAGGCTTGACAAAGTGGATGCCTCTTTGTCTCAACAGCGTCCTTTTCAGGACAGCCACAACAATTATCCTACTGGGACTAATAATGTGCAATTTAATTTGAGCCCTTCATTACATTTAGGGCAACAGTTGGCTGAATCTAACAATTCAAACCCGGCTCTAGCGGTCAACTTATTAAATACAGAACGCAGTTCAGCGACTCAAACTTTGGGTGGTGATTCAATTCCAGTAGCACAAGGAATACTGCCTTCAACAACAGTTACTTCCCTACAACATTCGGATCAAAATAATGGGCCACCCTACAGAACAGGGCTTATTGGGGCTCCAGTGTTCAGTGGATGGATAACCAATACTACCAACTTGGTATTTGGTGATGGTACCAACCAGGAGTGACCGGCTAGTTCTAACAACATCCAACAGGTGAGCCCACAGTCACTTTGTGATAAATTAAAGTTATTTGACATTAAATTACAGAAGTTAAAGAAACTCCAGCTTGAAGTATCTTACTTCAACACTTGTTTAGAGCAACGCATAGTCCCGAAGGGACTAAGACACCACCAATACCCTACGGGCCTTACAGCCGACTCACTGTTTCATCTTGAGCTTATTTCGTTATTTGATCAACAGGATTTTGATCTAATGAAACTCATGATTAAACACTAAAAGATGTCCATTGATATCCTTACTAAAGAGGTTTCAGCCTTGAACAGTGATATTACCATGCATTTGGATTTTTCAAGGTATAAATATGACTATGAAAGATGTTTTTTCAGCATTGACCAACTTTTAGATAGGCTCAAACAAAATAAAACTAAGAAAATTCATAGAGACAGAAATGCATACAATAATAGTAATGCTTATCCTAAACCATCTTTTGCCCAAGTGGCGTCTGCTTTATTGAATACAATGCAGACATAATCTACTAGAGAAAACAATCTTTCCAACAATATGGACAATTTAGACTCTGGAGACTTAGGGTCAACTGAAAGTTCAGTGAGACGGAGCGAAAGGATTCGTAACCAGAATTATAACTCTAACGCACATTCGGGCCAACATAATGGCAATAATGCTGGGTATAATAGAATGAATCAAAATTTTTAGGATGGCAACCAGACAGGTGCGATCCCGAAGAAGAACTTAAATCACAACCAGAAAAATCAAAGGACCAAACGAAACAACAGATTCAGGAAATAACTACAGACGATGGTTCAACTATTAAAATAATCGAGAATTCTACAGGAGACTTTAAGATCTTTAATTATTCTTCCATGAGAATTGACCCTGTGTTAATTGACTTATTAGCAAAGGGTAATACCTTCGTTCCAAGCAAACCTCCTGACGTTGTGGAATTGATTTTTGACCTGAAGTTATTTGTGAGAAAACTGAACCTTGAGGTGTTGTTCGGCAGTACAGTTAACAACAATCAGGGCCTAAGGGTGTCAAGCACCTTTAATCCACCCTCACATCCAACACTAAGAATATTTGAACAAGTGTGTGAACTTGATTTTAGACATTATTTAACACAAACTGGTTCTAACAAGAAGTCTAACATGACTTTACATGAAAAACAAATGCTACAATTGTTGAGAACATCTTCTGTTAGAATGTTAAAACCAGATAAGGGTGGAGGGGTTGCTATTTTCGATCAAGCTGATTACAATAGAAGGATTCAGCTTTTGTTACTTAGTGATGCTTATTCTAAAGCTTCACTAAATGAAGTTAATATAGCATATAGCCGTATCAAAAGTTATTTTAATGATTTGTTTATTGAATCAATGATTGATGATAATGATACCTTTAACTATATTACACTCCCCTGCCCCAGAATTCCAGTGCTATTTGGCATTCCCAAGGTTCATAAGGTTTTGAGCGATCCACCTATGAGACCCCTTATTGATGGGAGAGGGTCCATTACTTACCCTTGTGCTAAAGTGGTTGACACAATTTAAAAAAAATATCTTTCACTAGAACCACAGATTTGTAAAGACTCCTGGTCGTTCCTGGACAAAATTAACAGTCTTAGATTTGACCCTGACCTTAACTTTTTGACCATAGATGTTAAAGATCTTTATACATCAATTCCGCAGGCAGAAGGTGTTGAATGGGTAAGTCTTATATTAAAGTCCAAGAACACATCTACACAGGAGATATACACTGTGGAAATTTTGTTGAATAGTATTCTAACAAACAATTTATTTTTGTTTAATGGCGAATTTTATTTACAAAGGCATGGGGTGGCCATGGGTTCACCCTGTGGTGCCAGTTTTGCCAACCTGGTGATGGCTTATTGGGAGAAGGCATTCATATTTAACAACAATGTACACAGGGTGAAGCTTTTGTTCTACACGTGCTTTTTGGATGATATTTTTGTCATGTTCAAAGGAAATGATTTACAAGCCCAGGCATTTGTCAACTATTTAAATTCTACTACAGAATTTTTGAAGTTTACATTCAATTTTAGTACGAGTGGTACAGATTATTTGGATGGCAAATTGCTGAAGGACACAATTAACAACAGGTACGTGTCTAAAATACATAGAAAAGAGATTTTCCAACTCGTTTCTTCATTTTTCAAGTTGCCATCCCTTCCACCAAAAGCGATCTATTGTGAAAGGCCAACTTATTAGAGCAGCTACGATGGTTTCTTTAGACACGGATTTTATTACTGAATGTACTCATTTAAATAACATGTTCCAGCAACGAGGGTATCCTGAAGATTTGATTCAGTCCTTAATTATGGAAATGACTCATAAAAGACAGATAGGGCAGATAGAACCACTATTGAAAAGTTTTACACCAGATAATACTAGCCACAACTGTAATATAAGAGAATCTACCAGTGATGAGTCTTTTCTCCTTGAACATTCCCATATGATTGGATCCAATAAAGATTTTAGAAAGTGTTTCATTACTACATATAATAATAACAGTGAGATGACTTGATCTACTCTTTATAAAAATTGGGAATTTATTACAGTTGATAAGCTTTTGGCTATTAAATATGCCCAGTTACCCAATGTAGTTTTTAGAAAAGGAGTTAATCTTAAAAGACTGGTAGAAAGGAATAAGAATTTTTCCTTCTCTAAAACTGTAGGAATGGCCATTTGTGGGTGTTGCAAGATGTGTAAACATATGGAGATAGGAGAGACATTCCACATAAATAAAATAAAATACAGATTGAGAGAAGAATTTCACTGTAATTCAAAATTTGTGGTTTACTTGGCGAGGTGTAAAATGTGCACTGCATTTTATGTTGGAAAAACCAAACGTAGACTATGAGATAAGAGTCTACGAACACACCTATGCCATACAGAGAAACAAATTAGAGAGTCCCTTAGCAAGACATCTCATGGCAAATGAAAATCATGTTTTTGTGTTTAAAGCAATAGACCAAGTTAGGAAAGATATTAAGAGTGGTCCAGTTAATTGGTTACTGGAGGAATGTGAGTTAGCTTGGCAGATCAGACTTGATGCTTTTTCAACACCAGGTCTGAATGAGTCATGTAACATTGCTTGTCTTTTAAAACTTAAAAGTTTAGGTAGATAGAATAAGTAGACCATTTGTTATTATTGAAGAGCATAATAATATTTGACAGGGGAATAGATATGTATGGTATAAAACAGTTCTTAGATAATAATCCATATGTAAACATTTGAAAGTGTTGACCTTAACAGTCGGTTGTCAGTTTAATAGTCGGTAGGAGTAGTACCTTATAACGTAATGATAAGTTACAAAAGTTAAAAAAGTTATAAAGTTAGACAGTAGAAGTACCGATGTTTTTTTACTGCATACTGACTGTTCCAAATACCTGAGAGGATTATATAGTGAATGACCCTACTTTCATTGTAAATATAATTTTTTGGAAGTTGTTTTATTTGAACAGCGGCATAAAATGAACATAAGGCATGTGGATTTTTACTTTTACTTTTGCCGCATTATTTTTTACAAGACATTGTATGTACAATATTTGTTGTGTTTTAAAATGTTATTTTTTACGCTGGCGATGGAGATTATAAGGTGATATGGTTTGTTACAGTATGACAATATGTTGCGTTTTTTTACTAATGATCTGACTGCTTAATATTCATGATGTTTTAGCAGGTCAGCTGATCACTGATCATGTGATTTTTTTTATTTAAATCATCAAGTAGTTTGTTTTATGTAATCTGATGAAGCTGCAGTATTAAAGACAACGAAAAGCGCTTCATTAAAACAGTTTTTTTTTCGTACTTCGCAATCCTGTTGGGACCTTTGTTTTGGATTTTCTTGTTGGTTAATTTTTTCCTATTTCTTTTTCCTGGCATCCAGGCAGTGCACTTATTAACCAGTTACTGAAATGTATCCATAAACACAAATTTACTGGCCTTCTCTGCTGAGTTTCTGTTTTCACACTGGGGGAGCTAAAAACAAGCTGTTAATCAGTGTGCAGCCATCTTGGAAGCCCCCCCCAATAAAAAGATTGTTGTTTGGAGCTGAATTTGGGACTTGCAAAGATTGAGGGTGAGTGCACTACCCATTAAAAGCTGTCCAAGGTAGCCTGTAAGGCTGTTTAAGTTCCAGGATAGTTTTTTCCCTAGATGAGACAATCATCCTGGTAGAGGTAAATATGTACTCCTAGTGTTCTGCAGTGTGCTATAATTGGAGCTAGACATGTGGTGAATACTTTGGGAGCAGTGGATAAACCAAATGGTAAAGTACAGAATCGATAATGGGTACCTGCTGCTATAAATCGAAGGTATCTTCTGTGTTCCTTTGCTACAGAAATATTAAGGTCAGTATTACTCAGGTTTACTGTAACCATGTATGCTCCTGGAAAGATCATGGGCAGTAGTTCCTGTAGGACCACCATCCTGAACTTGGGAATGTTTAAGAATTCATTTAACGTGGAGAGGTCTAAAATTGGTCTCCAAGTACCTTCCTTTCTTGGTACTAGGAAAAGTCTGCCTCCTTCACCACAGGGACTGGTTGAATGGATCCCTGTTGCAAAGGCTCTTGCAGGATGGGTGGAAGTTGAGCTTCTTTGTCCTTTGGAGACTTTGGTATCCCTAAGAAGGGAGGCTGCTCACTGAATTGGATGAAATAACCTTTTTCTATGATTTTTAGTACCCAAAGCTCTGAAGTAATGTGTTTCTGCTGAAGCAGAAGGAAAGAGAGTCTTCCTACTAGTGGAATGCAGGGGGAGGTAGCTGTGGAGTCACAGCTGTTGTGATCCCCAGGTCTGGGGCATTGCTCTCGTTGCTGTCTTCTGGACTGTATTGGTCTTTTAGATCACAGGCACCTCCCTTTATCTTGCCTAGATGGCAAACACCAATATTTGGAAGTGTAATTTTTATTACATCTAGAGGTTGTGGGCAAATAAAACTCCTTTACAGTCTTTGTTTTCCTTTCTTGTCCAATTTCTTGAAAACTATTTCTGTAGGATGCCAAAAGAGGAATTCTTTATCCTATCAGAAATTCAAAAGTTCAGCCTTTACTTGGTCAGAAAGTGGATGTGTCCTAAGCAAAGCATGCCTCCTGATGACAGAGCCCATAACTGCTGCACTGCATGAAGCGATACAGCATCAAATGCATTATAACTACACTTCAGGGAATGCCTGTAAACCTTCAATGCTGCTCTGTCTTCTGTATGTCCTTTAGTAGGGACTTATCTGCAATGCCTACTGTGGAATTAACAGCTAAGAGCCCTCACAGATAGAGTAGCAAGCGAGTATGTCTTTTTCGCCAAATCTGTTCAATAGTCTACCTTCCTTGTCATTAGGAAGGGCATGGTTTAGATGCCCCTTAGTGGCTTCAGTGGACACTACAGATGGGTTAGCTTGTGGCCTCTTGTATAGATGTTTATGAGAGTCAAGCACTTTGTAAAAGTGACCAGGCTTCCTTGGTGCAAGGGGCAGGCAGTCTGGGTGAAGAAGATGCTGTCAAAAATCATCATGTAACACCACATGGATTGGAGGTAGAGCTAGTGGTCTGGGGGTTGGCAGACTTAGAAGCTGCTTGTAAGGAATTTAAGCTTAGGATAATTCCTTAGTCTCCTATTGAAAAGCCTCCTTCATATCTTGAAGTGTATCCCCAAAGGACAAATGTTCTGGGGGGGGGGGGCTGAGAAAAGGGTATCATCCAAATCAGAGTCAGGATAAGATTGGGGGGAGCTGTTCAGAATAAGATAATTCCTTCTCAGATCTTGAAGCATCAGATTGTTCCAGAAATGCAACCTTTCTTGGTCTTGGAAGAGGTTACAGAGGAAGCCTGTGGTGTGTGGCTGGGCTCCCTGGACTTCATAAGGGTCTTGAATTCCTGGGCAATTTTTAGCAATTCTGTATTTCAACCTGGACAGCAGTAGCGGAGGACTAGGAAGTAGTCTGAGGCAGGGTGAACTCTGTCCTCAATTGGCCATCAAGGGAGTAGGTCCTGGTGGGAGGAGTGGAAGAACCACTTCCTTATCTCAGGGTCAGAAGACATAATTGGCCAGTACTTAATAATAATGCTTTTGACTGCATTCGTATTTTGGTTAAAAGCATGCACCTTTTAAAATTTTGTTTCTCCTTCATTTGTTTAATACTGTTTTTTGTAATGTAATTAGATGAAAAATCAGCTTAGTATCAGAAGTCCGCCTTTGGATAGTTATGTTTTTTGTGTTAGCAACTTCATTTATGTTATAAACCCTGTGGAGAAAGTCATTGGCAGTATTTTCAATCTGACATAACATTTCTCCATCATTGGTATGCAATCCAGCAATGTGTTTCATTTGATTATGTATAACATTATTAAACATAAAAGGAAGGTTCATGCTTGTGCGATGCACATATGCATTTCTTTTCACAGGCTTTCTAAATAGCCTAGTTTGTAAAGTACCTAAATCACTTTAATATCTAAAAAGTCTATTGTATTTAAAGACATTTCTTTTTTTAAACCTTGGGGATTCAGTATTGGCGTTCATACTATTAAAAAAACATATTAAAATCTTCAAATGTGCCTGTCCAATTAAGAAACAGTTCATCTACAAATCTACAATAAAAACAATTCCTTCAAAACATGTATTATTGGATCTGGACAAAATATATTCTGTTTCCCACATGAATATCACAATGTTCACATATGTATTAGGCACAGGTGTGCCATGGCAACGCCTGTGGTCTGACGGTACAATTGTGTCCAGAAGAGGAATATATGATTTTCTAAAATAATGTCTAACAGGTCACAGAAATCTTGAATCGTGACTTCAGTCATTGATGAATATTTATTCAAAAAATGTCTCACATTATCAATACCAATATTATTAGGAATGCTTGTGAGCAGGGAACCTACATCCATCGTAATTTATTTTATTTAACATTTGTTGACCGGGAAAGTCCGACTAGGTTCCACAGAGCCTGTTTTCAGCGGAGGCCCGGGGAGAAATGCTCCAGTAATTAAAAATATAACTACTAATGCCTCTACCTGTAGTCCATGCATATAATACTGGGTTACAGAACCCATCTTTAAGTATCTTGACTTACAACTAAAGAAATGTTTACAATCAGCTCATACTATTATTAAGGATTCTACACATTTTCTTAGAGAATTATATGCATGGACTACAGGTAGAGGCATTAGTAATTATGCTTTTAATTGTGATGGATGTAGATTCCCTGTTCACAAGCATTCCTAATAATACTGGTATTGATAGTGTGACACGTTTTTTGAATAAATATTCATCGATGACTGAATCCAAGATTCAAGATTTCTGTCACTTATTAGACATTATTTTAGAAAACAATATATTCCTCTTCTGGACACAATTGTACTGTCAGACCACACATGTTGCCATGGGCACACCTGTGGCTAATACATATGCAAACATGTGATGTTCATGTGGGAAACAGAATATATTTTGTCCAGTTCCAATAATACATATTTTAAAGGAACTGGTTTTTATCTTAGATGTGTAGAGGACCTGTTTCTTTTTGGGACGGGCACATTTGAAGATTTGAATATGTTTTTTAATAGTATGAACACCAATACTGAATTCCTAAGGTTTAAAAAAGAAATGTCTTTAAATACAATAGACTTTTTAGATATTAAGGCAGATTTAGATACTTTACAAACTAGGCTATTTAGAAAGCCTATGAAAAGGAATACATATGTGCAACGCACATTCCTTTTATGTTTAATAATGTTACTCATAATCAAATTAAATGCATTGCTGGATTACATACCGATGATGGAGAAATGTTATGTCAGATTGAAAATACTGCCAATGACTTTTTCCACAGGGGTTGTAAGATAAAAGAAATCACTAACACAAAAAAACAATTATCCAAATGCAGACTTTTGATGCTAAGCCAATTTTTTCGAATTACATTACAGAAAAAGTACAGTTGTGTACACTTACCATAAATGTAGATGTTCGAGTGTATTCACTGTTGCAGTCATTACATTTGGGTTATCTGCTTGCAGGTAGACCTCAGTTGGCCTGATTAACAAAGTCTTGGGTCCTGCGTCGGTTGCTGTCCGTTCTTCCATGACTCAGGTCCGTCAGGGGTATAAAACATGCAGCTGACACCATTCCATCAGTTTTTTTTGTCCAAGATGTCAGGTGCCCCCCACCCAATGGGAAGCAATTAAATATAAAAGTACAAAGATATACTTCCAACAAAAAAGCAAATACACCAAAAAGGCTTTTAAGCATAGTAAAGGAAAGTAGAGTTATAGTCAAAAAAAGTTAAGGGGCTGGAGGGAGGGTAACCAGGACTGCAACAGTGAATACACTCGAACATCTGCATTTATGGTAAGTGTACACAACTGTACTATGTTCTTCGTGTTTCACTGTTGCAGTCATTACATTTGAGTAGATTCCCAAAGCTATGGTTGGGAGGAGGAAATTAGATAGCATTAGGACCAGCTATAAGGTCCTGCAAGACTGCAGTGGCAAAGCCAGCTCTGGATTTAGAGAAAATTGGCAAATGATAATGCTTGGTGAAAGTATGTACAGAACTCCAGGAAGCAGCTTCTAGGATGTCCCTGGTAGGGACGCCTCTGAGAAAGGCTGTAGAGGTAGATGCAGCCCTGGTGGAGTGAGGTCTGATCCCCTGGGGAATAGGTTTCCCATGAAGTTTATAGCAGAAATGAACGCAATGGCTTATCCATTTAGAAATGGTTTGCTTTGAAATAGCCTTCCCCTCTGCCCCTGCAGCAAATGCCACCAGCACTTGTTCAGATTTCCTTTGAGGTTTAGTCCTTATGCCACCAGCACTTGTTCAGATTTCCTTTGAGGTTTAGTCCTGTCCAAGTAGAATCTAAGTTGTCTGTGCACATCTAAGGAATGCAGTATCCATTCCCCTTTATTCTGTGGATTGGGAAAGAAGGTTGGCAAATGAATGGACTGATTAAGAGCCACACTGGATACCACCTTGGCCATGAAGGATGGATTGGTTCTGAGGGACACCCTGTCCGCATGAAAGATGATGAAAGGCTCCACTGCCATAAGGGTCTGTAATTCTGATACCCTTTCTAGCTGAAGTAATTGCTAAAAGGAAAGCTGTTTTCCAAGAAAGAAATTTTAAGTCTGCAGTAGCAGCTGGCTCGAAAGGAGGTAGAGTGAGTTTCTCCAAGACAACGTTAAGGTCCCAGGCTGAGGTTGGAGCTCTCCTGGATGATCTCAAATTTTTGGCCCCTCTGAGGAACTGCTTGAGCAGTGGATGAGAGAAGAGGGGTGGTTCTGTGTTATAATGAGCTGAAATGGCTGAGGCATGGATTTTAATGGAGGAAAAAGACAGGCCCTTGTGAAGCATCTCAGTTAAGTATTTAAAATCTGAAGTAAACTGGGTGCTGCTGTGCTCATCCCTTGAGATTGGTTCCAGGCACAGAATCTTTTCCATTTTTCAGCATAAGATTTTCTAGTACTAGGCGTCCTTCCCCTAAAATAACCATCACAGGTTTGTTGAGGGATGGTAAAGGAGAGATTAAGTAATTAGCCAGGCTGCAAGGTTCAGTGTTAGAAGCTGAGGGTGCAAAATCTGGTTCTCCTGCTGAGACAGCAGGGAAGGAGTCTGAGGCAGGCGCCATGGAGATAGCTGTGACACTCTGTGCAGGAGGGGGTACCAGTGTCGGCGCGGCCAGTCTGGAGCAATCAAAATCATCCTTGGTTTGTCCTGTTTGATTTTTAGTAGTACTTTGGAGAGCAGAGGGTGGAAGGCATAGACTGATAGGTTTTTCCAGCTGAAGGACAGAGCATCCACTTTCCAGGCTTGTTTGTGGGGAGTCCTTGTGCAAAATTTGTCCAATTGGTAGTTCTGGGGAGAGGTAAACAGGTCTATATCTGGGCTCCCCCATTTGCTTGTCAACTTGTTGAAAATCCTTGGTTCCAGTTTCCACTCGTGTGGGTCCATGAGTTTTCTGCTTAGTCCGTCTACCAGTGTGTTTAATTTTCCTGGCAGGAAATGAGCTTGCAGGTGCACTTGGTAGCTCAGAGCTGTGTTCCACAATGCCATGGCTAGTCTACAGAGGGGGTAGGAATGTATACCCCCCTGCTTATGTACCACATAACGGTGGTGTTGTCCTTCTTTACCATTAGTTGTACTTGAAGGCTGTCAGAGCTTTCTGTACAGCTAACATTTTTTGATTGATATGCAGGTGCATTTGACTTGGGTTCTATTTGCCCTGAATGCACTTCCCTGCCAGGTGAGCCCCCCATGCATAGTCTGATGTGTCTGCTAGGGTTTGGGTGGCAGGGGGTGGTGTGAAAGGTAGTCCCTGGTTTTGGTGGCAGGCCTCTGCCCACTAAAGGAACTCTAGGCGTAGGCAAGGTATGATAGGAATCATTGTTTCTAGGTCTTGAGAATGTTGACACCATAGGCCTTTTAGATACCACTGTAGTTTCCTCATATGCAGTCTTGCATATGGAATTAGAAGAATGCAGGAGGCCATGAACCCCAAGGCTTGCAGTATTTGTCTTGCAGATAGCAGGGTTTTTGTGGCCACTTGTTTGAAGTAGGTTGTCAAATGAACTTGTTTCTCTGGTGTGAGGTAAGCCATCTGGGAAGTTGTATTCAAGCTTGCTCCCAGGAATATAATTTGTTGACAAGGTACCAGGTGTGATTTCTTTTTGTTTATGGTGTAACCCAGACACAATTATCCAGGTATGGGTATATCTGAATATTTCTTTGCCTGCAAAATGCAATAACTGGAGCTAGGCACTTCGTTAATACCCTGGGCGCAGTAGATATGCCAAAGGGCAGTGCAGAGAACAAATAGTGCATATAGCCTGCTTTGAAGCGTAGGTACCTTCTGCAAAATTCCCTGATTGGGATGTGCAGGTATGCTTCTTTTAAATCTATTGCTGCCAGCCAGGCATCTTTGCGTAGCATAGGAAGTAATTGGTGAAGGGTCAGCATCTTGCATTTTGGAATCTCCAAAAAAGTGTTTAGAGTAGACAGGTCCTTGATAGGAGGCCATGAATTGTCTTTTCTGGGTACCAGGAAAAGTCTAGAGTAGAAACCTTGTCCCTTTTCCTCTTCTGGTACCAGATGAATAGCCTCCATGCTTAAGAGAGAAAGTACTTGTTTTTGGGCCTCTGCCCACTAATTTGGGGGTAGATCCGGCCACCCGCTTGATGTAGGCAACGTGTGAAAGTCAAATCTGTATCCCTTGGATACTATATTTAAAACCCATTTTTCCTGGGTAATGAGTTCCCAATTCTTTGCATGAAGAGCAATCTTTCCCCCAAAGGGGCAGTCAGTTGATAAGTGCTTGGAAATTTTAAAAGGAAGTCATTGAGACAGTTTACCATAGAGGGGAGTCTTATTATTCCCAGATTTGGGAATGGAGGCCCCCCACTGCTTAGTTCTGTGTGTCCCCTGGGACTGAAACCTGGGGTTTTTGCTGTGTCTGGGTTTGGCTTGAGAAGACCTGGAAGGGGCTGGAAAGGACCAATTCTTAGAGGGCCAATGCCTACTAAATCTAGGAGGCTGAACTTGTAAAAAATCTTTCACAGTTTGCATAGATTTAGCTTTATCTTCCATCTTTTTAAGAACTTCCTCAGCCTTATTGCCAAACAGGCGGTCCTGATTTAAAGGAGCATCCAACAATTTAGCTTTAACATGATCAGGCAAAGATTGCTCCTTAAGCCAAGCATGCCTTCTGAGCACAGACCCAGTAACAGCAGTCCTGCAAGAGGCCTCTAATGAATCAAAACCACATTGCAAAGTATGCTTTCCAACTTGTTCAGCAGAATGTATTAAATCCTGTAATTCTTTATTTTCCACACAGTCAGGAAGCAACATCATTTTCTGTTTAAGCAGTCCAATAACATATTGCTGACACTTTAACACATGAAACTGGTAGTTTAAATCTCTAATAGCCAAGGTTGCAGAAATGTAAACCTTCTTACCCCATCTATCCAGCGCCCTGGAGTTTCTATCAAAAGGGGTAGGATTTTTATCAGTAGAAGCCTTAATGCCCTTGTGCCCCTGTGAAATAGTCTCTGGATCTGCAATAGGATTTTTAAAAAGGAACTTGTGGGACTCAGGGACCCTGTAGTATCTGTCAGGTTTTCTGGGAGCAGGAGGCAGGGTATCAGGGGCCAAACTAGATTCCGAAAAAGCATCAACAATGTGTAGTACAGGAGGAATAGCTAAAGGCCTAGGCTGAGGTAGGAGAAGGAAATCCCTAAGCCTCTTTTTTGAATCAGAAAAATCCTAGCTTTCCCAGTGGAAATGCTCCCTTAGAGTATGTAAGGTTTCTCCAAAAGAAAAATCCTCAGGAGGGGAAGCAGAGAGAATGGAGTCCTCTGCATCAAAATCTTCATAAGTAGATAAGGGTAAATCCAGATCATCAGAAGAATCAGAAACAGAATCCTGATCAGAAGATTCATAATCAACTTCAGTCCTAGGCCTCTTAGAAGGGGGGGGGGGTTGGTTACCCCTGATTAGAGCTATTAAATCTTCAGCCATCCTTATCATTTGTTTTTTAGGCATAAAGGCCTGAGCATGTGGCCTGGGCGTCAGTTTTTTAGGCATGGATTGAGACTTAGGCCTAAGTAAAGAAGGAGGTGTTGGTTTAATATGCAAGTCCGTAGGCCTGAATACACCCTCAGAAGCCGGTGCCTGCACAGCGGCTCTGGACCCATCCAAGGTAGAGACATCCACAGGTTCCATAGTTGAAGCATCTCATGGCATACCGGACTCCGAATGGGTCTCAGTAGCGGCCTGCGAATAAGAAGTAGGGGGTATCAAGGGCTGCGAAAGCACCTCACTGAGTACTGGCGAACTGGCGACTGGCTTAGGAGAAGCTTCATCGGCAGTTGGACCTCAGTGGCCTATCTCTGTCTTTATCTTTGTGTTATTTTGGAATCCCAGTAGTCTGATGGCTAACCGACGACATTTCTGGATAATTAAACCGAGAACCGAAATGTTTAGAGGTGAAAATATACAACGGATAGTGCGCTGATTAAATAAAGCACAAAACCGACAGCAAGGTACATTGTGGTCAGGGCCTAGGCAAGGAATACAGTACGAATGAAAATCTTTATCAGGTATTTGCTTTCCACAAGTAATGCAATTATTAACTTTTACTGACATCGGTAAGGAGCAAGAAAAAGTTTCCCCAATGGGGCACTTAGCTTTAGTTGAAGACTTCGGTTCTGAAATCTGAAACTTTAAAATGAAAATTTCAGGAGTCGGCCGACCGGCAATTGCGAACTGCTTCTGCTTCGGGCACCGCACAGCAAGAAAGACTGATGTAATGGCGTCGGCTGCATGCTTTATACCTCTGATGACCTGACGTCATGGAAGAAGGGACAGCAACCGACGCAGGACCCAAGACTTGTTAATCAGGCCGACTGAGGGCTACCTGCAAGCAGATAACCCAAATATAATGAATGCAACAGTGAAACACGAAGAACATCAGTATTAAACAAATGAAGGAGAAACAAAATTTTAAAATGCTTACTTTTAACCAAAATATTAATGCAGTCAAAAACATTATTACTAAGTACTGGCCAATTATGTCTTCTGACCCTGAGATAAGGAAGTTTATAGGTGACAGACCAGTTTTTGGCTGTAAAAGATGTAATAATCTCAAAAATCAATTATGTTATAAGGAACAGCCCAGAAAAAAAAATGTTTTAAGACCAGTAAAATATGGGCCTCTAAATGTAATAAATGTGCTCATTGTGTTGATATTAATACTGAAAACACTTTCATTCATTCTGTGACTGGTAAGAATTTTTATTACGCACATTTGGGAATTGTGGTACAAGGTATGTTACATATTTAGCTACATGTCAATCTTGCAACGCATATTATATCAGGAAAAACTAAACTTTCTAATAGAAGACTTAAGGATTGTATAAGTAGCCATCTCCAGATATCAATAAGAAATTATGTACTAATGCCCTCTATAAACATATTCATGACTATGATTCAACACACTATTTTAAGATTTTAATTTTATCGAAACTAAGTGAATTTATATGTGGGGGGGCTTAGTACAACATACTGAGTTGGAGGAATTTAAATGGATTTTGAGGCTCAAAGCACATATTTCACCATGCTTAAATTAAGCTATTTCTTTAAAACTGTGGTTAAAACAGTTACATCAGCAAGTATGAAGTGGTTTTATCTTGTGATCTTATTATGTGAATTATCTTATCATGTGACTTTGGTTTTGGATTATTTAAACTGGTTTAGTTCCATTTCTGTTATTGCCTGAGGAAGCTTTTTAAGTGAAACTGTTAAGGTTGTGTAATAAACTTTGGATTTTTGGATTCTTGGATTTTGTCTTTAGCCAGTGTGGTTCCAGTGAAATTGATTTGTTTGCGTGTGTCCATTTATTTTCACTGAATTTATCACCAGACTACTTGTTTTTTATTAATTATAATTTCTTGTGGTATGGTACCGCTATGCCTGCAAGTTTTGCGGGTACATTAACACTACCAGCAATTTTTATTTCAAACATTGTGGGTTTAATTTAATACCCAAAGATAGACATAATTACAAAAGTAAGGGGATTATTTACTTAGGTTTCTGTACAAATTGTGTCTGTTTTTACATAGGGAAAACAGTCAGTAAACTGTATGAAAGGATTCATGAACATGTCCAGGCAATTATGAAACACGAAGTTACCAATGCTTTAGCTAAACATAGCATGGTGTGTGCAGATTTTCATAAATTAGTGTTTTTAGTGATTGAAAAGGCGGATACCAATATGTTCATTTGTAGTTTTAACAATTTTCTTGAAAAATAAGAATTGAAATGGCAAGTGTTTTTATGGGCAGATCACCCTCTGGGGCTTAATGAGACTATTTCCATGAAATGTTTGTTAAAATATAGGATTATTTGAATGTGGGTTATTTTGCAGTTATATCCCAAAGAAATGCCTTTAAAATTGTATTGCTGTTCAAGTGTTATTAGAGCATTTGTCTTTAAATTGGAGAGCTTAGTATGGGGTTTAAAGTTTTACAAAGGTTTGATTGGATGAAACCTTTATGATATCATGATTGGTTTTATATTTAAATGTTTTTACTTTGGTTCATATGTTTTCTGATGAAGTTCTGGATTTAAAAGAATGAAAGTGCTTAAAACCTTTTTTGGTGTTCTAGTGCTTTTTTACTGAGTTGAGATCTCCTTTCTGCTCAGCTGTGTGGCCGAGGGTGTTTTGGTGTTTTGTTCATTGTTTGCACCCTGTGGTGCTTTTTTTACTTTATTAGACTTGTAAGCGTATATTTAATACAAGAAAACTATATGTAAAAGAGCAAATATCACTGGACTGTCCATCAATGATCACTATACAGTATCAGTGCAACAACAACATATGTTCAATGTGAGTGATGCAGCACAGGAATAAACTTATATAACTCATCATGGTTTAATCCAAAGGAACGGAATGCAGGAACTGTATCAATCAGTATAGTACACTGCTGGGAAGAGTAAAGAGTTAAATTCCCAAAAGAAGTATAACATGCAAGAGATGAATAAGGCACAATGGTCATAAGGTGACCTAGGAATAGATGGGAATGTAAATATGACTCTATCAGTCTTGCATGGCATACAAGTGTAGGGTGTAGAAAAAAGTCACAAACTGAGTCAGTTTTTGTCAATGGCTCTCAGTACTTTCAAGCCTAAGACATTTGTACTAGCCAGTAAAGGTCATAGCAGTGTAAATTGATCAAAAAAAGCAAACATGTCATGTAATGGCTGACTAAGAAGTAAAGCCAACATGTTAAAATAAGCTAAACAATTGTTTTTCTTTTTGCCGTTACCTGCTGATCATCAACCTCCTCCTGTCCAATTGGCCCATTTTTTTTCATATCATGAGGTGAGGATCAATCAGGTGGACCATCACGTAAGTATCCATAAGGAGTAGTTTGGGTTTTTATTAAGCCCCCTATCCTCCTGCATATGCTTGTTTTTTAAAAGGAATGGAAGTGGAAAGTAAAATGGCACAACTGTGCTGATTATACCTCAGTTCTGCAAGGGGTGTTACCAGCAAGCAGCCCTAGTCTTGCATTCTCAAGCACAGGTGGTGGTTTCCCCAGTCTCCACCAAAGAAGTCACACCACCCCCGTATGCTCACCAGGTGCAGGTTATCCATTATCACCCCCCCAGGAGAGGCAAGTGGGTCATGCTGCTTTGTTTCTCCACCCCACGGGCTCCACCAGTAGCAGGGCCACTAATCGAACCTCACTCATAATCAGGGCTTCATCCCTCTCTGACACAGAGCCAAGCTCAGCTGGGCTTATGTTAGCATAATACACAGACCTATATTAAACTCTACCAACTTGTGCTTCCAAGTTAAGTGAATGCTCCCTCAACTATATCAACATTTTTGAGTCAAACAAAAATGCAGATGTCTGATGAACCTAAACCTAATAAGAAAGGACAATGCAGTCTGCAGCAAGATTATGGTAAATAGATGTCTAGTAATTATTATACACATCAGGTGTGACTATTGTAAGGGAGTGCAATCACTACAAAGGCTTCTGCAAGTGAAAATACATGAGGAATGAGTACACATGAATGAAAATACACCATCTACAGCAATACTGACTACTCCCAAGTAGAAGGATGCAAGAGACCTAGATCACTAGTCAGCATGGAGCTAGAAAAGAATGGGCAGCGTGGGATGGACAATCAATGACTCACCAGCTGGAGTTAATGAAGGATGATGGGATACAGGATAAACGCATTCAATGTATTGGCCATCAGACTGCACTAACAAAGCAATGATTGCTATGCAGAAAGGAAAACTTTACACAAGAAATGTAATATAACTGTTTGGGCAATCTAAGCATTTGATCTGTACATAGCTGCTACATTAAACATTAAAAGTTGTACAAATTAACATGATTTCAACTGCCAAAAAGCAGTTACTGCAAAATACTATTATAAGGAGAAAGGGCCAACATTATTAACAAAATGGGATTGCATCATGTTAATGTGAACTAATAAATATATAATTATCAGACTGGCCATTAATGATCAGTAATCCTAGGGTGCATAATAAACAGCTGTTCTATTCTATTGTACTCATGCTTATTCAGTCTGACCCGCTCTTCATTTCAACATCACTTCCATTCTTCCAAAGTTTCTTCTACACAGGGTCGGGGGGGTGTCAAATACAGACACCTCTCTTTATTTTGCCCCTTTCCTGCCTTCTTTCATAATCATGCCTATCACAGGTTTTCTTTCATTCAATCCCTCCCCCTCTTGGATGGATGCCCTTGTTTACTCTTCCTTTCTTTTTGGTTCTTCCATATCTTCATCACCAAAATCATCTTCTGATTTTTTGCAAATGCACCAAAACCACAACAATCTGTTCTCTTTGACCATCTCTGCAACTGGAGCTACTTTGGTTTCTGTTCTGTCATCACCAATTCCTCTATACCTTACTTTTTCACCTTCTTTGGCATTCTTCCACATACTACCCTTGACACTCTCTGTAACCTGGCTGCAAGTACCTCTGATTCTAACTTTGGACTCCTCATTCAGACATCCCTACTCTATACCCACCCCCTGAGATAAATGAAACTATTAACCTGTTCCACTGTTTTCCCTTCTGTCTCAGTTTTTAGCTTCTCCTTATTTACCACTTTTGCTGCCATGACAACAGTATTGTCTGCACTCAGATTCATCCCATATGTCTTCAGATTTGCATTCCAGTCGCCCATCACTTGTTGAAATTCCAGTTCAGAGTCTGCTTGCAATGCCACATCATCTACATACAAAGAGCTTTGATGACCTGTCCCTCTGACCTGTTTGCTAATGTAGTCCACAACCAGTATGAACAGCAATGGGCTCAGAGATGAGACACTATGCACACCCACCCATTGAGAATTCTTGTACGAGTCCAAGTCTTCCCTAATTCTGCCAGTGTTTCCAGGGTTTTGAACCATTACAGAGCTGCCCAAATCAGCTTTCTTGAGACCTTGTCTTATTCCTTCTCCAAGTCATGGAATGCCCATTTGAACTCTTTCTTTACCTACAACTTCTCCTCCACTATCTGGCTCACTGCAAACACTGGTTTGGTTGTGCTGCATCCTAATCTGAATCCAAACTGATCTTCTTCCATCTTACTTTCTACCACTCTGCATATTCATTTATCAGTCACCCTCTCCAGCACTTTCATGAAGTGTGACAAAGTGAATGCATATTGTACTGCTCACACCTGTAAATGCCCTAGAATCTATATTTTCCATTAATGCTGTCACCTAGGTGTCATCCTTGATCACTGCCAGTACTTTGCTTCTGGCCCAGGTTCTAAAAATGGTCCTCAGTTCCATCCACCTACCTGAGTAATAAATAAAATAAAATAAAAATATGTTTAGAAAGTACAGCTGTTGCAATGAGCACTTACAAAGTCAACAAATGAACTAGGTGAACTCTGGTGTAATGGACTGCAGTAAACACAGGCCAGTACTGAGTAATAGGACAAACTAGATAGACGATTACTACAACAGTCATTAGCAAGCAAGAATCACTCTAGGGTTGTGCGGTATAAGTAGCATGAATTACTGCACTGGCAATTATGAAACACTGTAAAATAATGTGCTGTGAACAATTAATCCCTATAAAGCACAGGTATCACCAGAGCAAGACTGGATACAATCCTTGCATGTGCTAGCAGTTGTCACCATCACGGGTTAAAAAGGTGGGAACAGGGAAATAAGTTCAACAAAGTGGCCAGAAAAACACAGGAATGATTAACTGCTGTAGAGAGCAGGGATAACCATGTAAGGGGCTACAGAACACAACTGAATATGGAATATGACGTGCGAGCAACTGTACGGAAAAGGAAAGCATCACTATATACTGACAATGGGATAGCCAAACTGTATAGAGACAAAGTATGCATTGAACCATGCATTAGGTAACAATTTTTAAGTATCTGGCTGACCTTGTAAGATTTGCATCTTCCTTGCCCGCTCCTGGAAGTGCACTGGATAAACGACTGCTGGTAGTATTTTTTTCAGCTTCTTCAAATGACTTGGTGAGTTGTGGAGCATGGGACTCAGCTAAGCCTGGTTTTCTACTTGGTGTTCTGGAAAATAAGAAACATTAGTTAATGTGGAATCTCACCACAGATATATAATTTTGAGGGCAGAAGTAGAGGGCAGTTAGTCTATAGCCTCCTTACAACAGAAAATGATATTAACTTGTTGATCAATTGTTAAAAGACAGCTACAGAACTACAGTCCCTATACTCCCTCATAAAAAGACAGGTAGGGATAAGAATAAAGTCAAAAAGCCAAATAAGTAAAAACAAACCTGAAAATGCTGCAGAGTCCCCTAGATACCTACCTTCTGAAAAGATCCCCAATTACCTGAACAATGGCTCCAGCTGTGCTAGGCAATATAGTGTATTGTTCCATTGCTTCCAATAAATATACAGCAATTCATAATAGAACAAGATAATGAAACCTTAGTATGAGGCAGTAGGAAAAAAGAACAGTATACATTTTTCTTTATAATCTATGGATCTGCCTTTTGATTTTTTTTTATTTCACAGAGTTGGCTATTATTTCTATTAGCACTCGTATTTTTCCAGAGAGTAAAGAAATCACTAAATTATGTGACTATCTTTTAAGCATTACTTTATTTTTTTGCAAAGATCTGACTTGTATTGCTGAAGGCCTTCGGAGAACTGAGAAACAGGAGTGTTGCCACAAAACAATTCCTCTTGGAACACCAAATCACTGTTTTTACTGCTTTTCTGAATTTTAACTGCATTTAAATTAGATTCTCTAACCAAAGATATTGCTAATTAAATGGTCTGTGTTCTGATAGAAAACAAATTTCTAAGCCAGAACTAATTAGATACTTCATTCTATATGATACATGACTTAAATGAGAAATAAACAATGACTGAACTGCTGTGTGAATGCTAATGGAAATGGTGCTTCCATAGTACATACCAGGCATATTGATCTGTGAGGATCTTTAGCAGTCTAGCCATGCATTCCCACAGCAGTTTAGTACTAGGGTCCCTGTATTTAGTAGTTTAGTACTAGGGTCTCTGTATTTTGTGAAAGTCTTGTATAACCATGGGTGAAATAATCCTTTAATATTGTGTGAGAACCCTTTATATAGTAAGTATGAATAATCGTAACACTATAGCAGATATTTACATGATCTCTCTGTCCATAAAGGACAAGGGTGCCACAACCAGGTGTGAACTAAATGTTTCACATCCATGCATTCAAGTTGCACTTGAATAAAGAGATGGACTTAACTTTACATGGAGTGGACAGCAGTTCCATTTATGAGGTATTCTCTGTGAAACATATCTAACCCTCCAGCATATTCTATTCAAGTTACAATAGAGATTGAGGTCTCTAGAGTGGGCGCGTCTGCCACTATTGGACTTAAAGACATGTAGAAGGTCTGTAAGAATGGGGTCAGTACGTGCTCCGTATGTGAGGCAGAGATCTCCTCTTTGCAGCCTGCATTACACTGAGAAGACAGACAGGGTTTTGTGGAGGTCACAGTAGCTTTGTGATTTAGTTCCTTAAGTTTCTTAGTAAAAAACATTCTGGTTGATCATGATGAGTCATGTGCTTGGACAGGTACATGCTAAATTGGGCATTACAGTCAATGATTGGCCTAATGACTACAGTGAACAGTGGAAAAATCACCTGCCTAGATTTGGATGCCATACACTTGCTAATAAGTTACGCTATAAAGGACTCCTCAACAGTCTTCTGTATTCTGAAAAATATTACGCAAAATAGACATTTTGCTCATAACAAAAATCAACTGGATTTTAAAAATTAGAGAGTTCACTTCTGACAGAACTCGATAAATATGTGATGGTTTCCATAAAGCAAACAAACAAAAAATCCAAATAGTCTCTCGCTAAGAACTGTTAGCTGTCAGCACTGCAGAACAACTTATTCAAGCACAAACTTGTTTTACTATCCTGTAAATGTTAAATCCAGTTACAGTGGAATTTAATTTGAATTTAAACTAGAACAGTGGAATTAGTCTTGTTTTCTTATAATTCCTCTCTGCTATCTTTATTGGTGTATTATATATGCATGTGTGTCTGTGTGTTTGTGTATCTTTAAAACAGCCAAGCTATAGTTTTCACAGTGTGTTACCTTAAACCTCATGTAATGGAGGCCTATGAAATATATGCAAATGACACTTTAAGGACATCAAGTGTTTCAATTACATGGCTTCTGAATGTCCATGGCTTTTTTTTTTTTTTTTTTTTTAAGTTTTTATGGTTACATTTAGGCCTATAAAGCCAGACCCCACTGGCTGCATTAATAGAAATTATCTGTTTATTTTATTCTGTATTCAACCTTTTACTAGATGCAATGCATTTCATTAATCATTAAAACAATCTATGCTAAGCACAGAGGAATGAACAGCATTCATGGTTATTACTAGTAGGTTCATAGGTAGGTACTAGGCTATTGGCCCTAGGGCCTATATAAGCCTGGCCAAATGTACCCTGGCTTTCGCCACCCAAGAAAATTATTTTCCTGTGCCACTGTCGAGCACAGCCACAGAAGTGATCCCCGGGGTGAATTTCCTATATCCCATCCAATCATCAAGATTTTTCTTGAAGACTGCTAATGAGGAGCTTTGTTTGATAATTTTAAACAGTTTTAAACAGTTTAAAAACTATTTGTCAACAACAAATTTGTACATACGGCTAGGTAGTTCATATATGTTGACTGTAATTTCAACACTCTTTAGGTGTTAAAGCTACATTCTACCTCTTCAAACTTTTAAGTTTTAACAGGCACAAGATATTACATGCCTCATTTAGTCTGGGGTTACTAAAGGCATTTAATACTAACTGCCAATATAATTCTAACTCTTCAAGGTGAAATGAAATACAACATGAATATACGAGCACATGTATGCTATAGATAGGAAAAAGATGGACAATGTCCTGTCTAGACACACTCAAATGTCCGAAGGGCATACTTTTTTTTTAAAGCAATTGATCAAGTACAAGTAGATGTAAGAGGAGGTCCAGTTTCATTACAACTTGAAGAGTTAGAATTATACTGGCACTTAGTCGTAAAAGATCTATGTGGGACTTTGCACTGAAGCTGAGCTGTACTCTCTAATGGTGTGCTTATATGGGGAAAGATCCAATCAAGTGGCAAACCATGTCTGAATATCCAACTTCTGAGCTATTCCCTTGGGAGTATACGGCACATTAGGTCATGTGATAAACTCTGAGCCTTCTCTGATTCTAGGGAAATAAGTTAATTAGACTTCTGAGCCCGAGTACAAACTGGGGGGATTCAAGGGCCCTTTTCATACAAGCTGGCCAAGAGTGTAAAGCTGTGGATGCTTAAAAGCAGGAAGATCAGTGTTGGAACATGGGTTAAATTATTGGCTAGGCTTGTAAGAGCCTCTGCACCAATATACTAACTTCCTATGATCCTACAATGTCCTGCTGGTTCTCTGGGAGGCACCCCTCAATATGGTGGCTAGGCTGCACCTCTCTTACTCCATTTCTTTTGCTTTTCCACCACATCTGCCCAATGGCTATACTACCTTACAAAATGGTACATTTATTCCTTTTGTGGTAAGACCCAGTCATTTTGGTAAAATTATACTTGTAGGCAGACAACAGTTCTTATATAAAATGCATGTGAAAGAAAGACTGAAGTCAATAAATATAAAAAAAGAATATGAGCAAAATACTGACTACTGCTTTGTTTCAGCAAGCTTTCCATGTTTATTGTGATAAAGAAAGTCAAAACAGTCTCATACTTAACATATTCTTGGTTCAGTCTTGAACATGTTCCAGACTTCATCTTTGTGGACCCCATTTCATCCTTGTCAATGCTGATCCATTCTGTACAAAACAGAATCAAGAAAATCAAAATAAAATCAACAGTACAATTAATTTCTGCCAGCTGTTCTGACAGAGAGAAATGGAAACTGTTACAGGCATTATAAACTTCCCACTTAAAATAAAAAGGGCTTGCAAATTTGCCATGACATCTCATATCAGTTATAGAACATTCAAATTTATCATGGAAATCATCACCCAACAACTTGTATCTAAAACATCACAAGTGCTGGCATAACCACATTTACTGTCATTCTTGACTATCACAGAAAATATAAGGGAAAAACAGATGAAAACAAAGATCATATTAGAAAAAGAAGCTTGCTGAGAACATAAGAATGCCACTCACAACAAAGATGTTCTACAACTACTGTTAGGCTAAGTCCTTCCATCATTATTCTGTACATTAGGAGGTAAGTTACAGACTGAAGACAAAAAAGAAACCAGATCCAAGTACAGGAAAATATGTGGCAAACTGGCTGGAAGAACAACTTCATCCTTAGATTCTGACAAGGCCTTGCCATATGTAAGCCAGCTCAGAGGCATACACGGATAAAGCCCAGATTATGGCGCAGGCGACCTGAGTTTGATTAGCTGCACAAGCACTACTAAGAGTTGGTAGGGGAGGATGGGAGTGAGCAGCCACTGCCAGTTTGTCCATCCTATGTGGAGAAGAGGATTCTCTAGCAAACCACTTGAGTGACATCCCTAGTTGGAAAATGAGCTGTTATGTGCTTAGAGAGAACACTCTGCCAAATGCAATCACACAGTAAGATGAGGGGATTAATTGTATGGAGGCAAGGCAATCATCCCCTTGGAGGCAGCAAATGGTGGATCTCTGAGAGGTGCTCTATTTGGGAAGAAAGGAGGCCATCCCAAAGCTCAGCAAGCTAGATCGGACTCCCACAGCTATGGAACAGATGGGCCAACACATCTTCCCAGGCAAGGACAATTGGGCTACAGGGCTTTCTCCTGGTCCAAGAATGTCAGGTTTCTGCTCCCATGAAACAAATAAGCCAAGTGGTTGCAGAACAAGAAATAAAAAGAAAAAAAGACCGAAAGTTTCAGAGTCAGGATGAGTCTAAAAGGTATGCTCTGGACATGAATGCTTGGTAAATGCAACAACAATATTACTGTACTAAAGATATTAGCTGCTAGCTCCCATGAAATAAGACAGAAGGAGCCATTCTACTCAAGGAATGAGCATTCCTCTATCCTGCAAGTTCTATTCTCTGCTGTTTACAGCATTAAAAATTAAATCAGGACAGCTGTCTGGACATAAATGGATTTGAATCATGTCATTTTGCCCATCCACAGCTTTTTCAGTCAAACTGAAACTTATTTTGACCTTCTGGACACCAGTCTGGAGACAGCAGCAGTCAGGATAGAATAAAGAGCTAACTCCCCCATCTCCATAATAGCATATCCTGGAAATACTTGCATATCTATACGTATACTTTGGTTAAGGACAAAACAAAATTAACAGCAACACCATGAATTAACAAAACTAGATAAGGATATACATGATGACAGGTGACTACAGCACGTAAACAGGAAGACAGCCTAAAGGTGGAAGGCACTCACTCCTCTGACATCCCTAGCAGTGCTTTGGTACAGTGTCAAAATGTGGTCATGGAGGGGGGGGGGGCTGTACATATGTAAAAGTGACCACATCATATACCACACTGTTTTGCTTTGGATCCCAGAAAGTCACTAGCAGAACTAATATACCTAAAAAAAACTCTTACATAAGGCTAAATGAGCACTGAAAGCCTAAAACAACTTGGGAAAGCATAAACAGCAGCCAAAAATAGTGAAAAAAAATCAAAAATATAACCAACCTCCTACCGACTGGTAATAAAGCATACTATAGAAATGCAATGTACCCTGCAGGTTAACCTGTTGTAAAACCATAGAAACAAATAAACACCCAGAAGGACTGTACCTAGTATGTAACATACACTTATACATTAAGGGTTTGTGAGTGAACGCCACAGAACCATACAAAAATCCATAAAAGGCCTGTTATCTGGTGCACAGTCAATCTCATACAGAGACCACAAGTACTACTACATGTGCCGGAACAGGGAGATGATGGAAGAAAATGAAGGAATGATCCTATCATTCCAACATGGTAGTCTTCTTTGAAGTATTCAATGTAAAAGTACACTATGTCGACTTCTTGTCTTTTTTGGCATTCATCAACCTTTGGATTTTATGCCTCAATTTAGCTTAGCTACCTTCCACCATATTTTTGCTGCTGTGGTGTCACAAGTAACCCGAAGATGGAAGTAGGAGTCTGTCACAGACTACATTACGAGCTGGCCAAGTTACTTGTGTTTGACTCTCAAACACAAGATACAGTGTTTGATTCTCACCTTGGGAGGGAAATTGGCTAGGCTTAAAATGGCCCATTAAGGTAGCTAGCCGAGTAATTAGCCACGAATCTAGGGGAAAAAGGAAAATGAAAACTTTAAGGAGTGTGGGGGCAGGGGGGGGTTGGCATAATAGTTAAGGTCTCTACCTCACAGGCACAATGTACAGGGTTTGATTCTGACCTCTGGTTACTGACTAGGCTTGTAGTAGTCTGCAAACTGGTAGCCTACTATTTGCCTATGAACCTATGAATTAATAAATACAGAGAATACAGTCTCTGGTAGAAGTACACGTTAAAATAACACTCTTTTCTGACAATCCATTCATTAATCCACTAAAGCAACCTTCTCTCTGATGAACTGATAGCTCTCATGAAAGCCAGGGCCAGGGCCTGGCTTAAAAGTGGCTTAGCTATCAGGCAAAATTCAACAGTAAGGGACAAAGTTTAACAAATGATTAAAGCCTGCTAGACTAATTCAATCAGAAGTAAGCAGCATCATTCTCCCTTGTCTCCAAGAACAAATCAGCTGTTAGTCACTTCAAAATCCTTGCATCATACCCTCTTAGAATCTATACTACAAAACAACTGGATAAAAACAACAACAAAAAAACACAAAGAACAAAAAAAAAAACTGAGGGAAGTAAAACAGAAGACAGGAAATTCAGCAATCTAGTGTTAAGGGAATTACCTCATATGATTATATTAAACTAATAATTTCCTTTCTAACGTTTTTGCTATTAGTCACATGTGGGGAGAATCTTGCTCCATAAAATACAAATGGAAGCCCATGCCAGTCTAACCTGACCACTTCTGGAGCAAAACCCTCTCTAGCCTTACAAGGAACCGTCATCTGTCGTTGCTTCACAAATGGTAGTAGAGACTCCACCTTAAAGATGCATGTGGCAAGAGCACCTGACATAGGAGAAAGGCCTGTAATTAGAAAGCCAAATCATGGTAGTTTGTGACAAAAAAACTACTGTGCTTAGGAAGCAAAAACTAGTCGTACGTTCTAAAAGGTTTATTCCTACAAATGCAGATGTATACTATATACTAATCCACAACTGATAAAATCCTGCCAACCAAGTTTTAAGGAAGTGAAATGTAAGAATGATGGAGATTTTTTTTTATAAATGGCTGACATAATTTTAGGTGTAAAAGAGGGCTGGTGGAAAATAAGACCCTGTCTTTATGAAACGATGCATTGCTTCATAAGCCATAATAATGTACACATCAGAAATCCTTCTGGTTGAGATTACAGCCACTACCAGCAAAACCACCTTTGAAATTTAAAGATTTTAAAGGAAAAAATAAAATGGTTCAAAACTGAGATTTGCCAAGAGTCATAGAAGAAAATATGAATTAGGAGGAATCATATTTCAGGTTTTATATAACCTTATTATTTACGTATTTTTAATCAAATGAAGACAGCAACCACTGTTACACTTCATATGCATGGATAAGAGAATTCAATACATTGATGCAAAATGTTTGGAAAATTGTAATACGGTTTATTTCTTTTAAAAACTCTACTATACAAATTTGTGATCACTTATAATTACTTCTGCCAAGAAAGCTACACATTTTCTTAACTGCCTTTTTACATGCAATGTGTACACTATACTACATGGCAGTGTAATAGCCAAGAAAAACCTTTGTATCCTTACAACCACTGATATCATTGCTGCCAGCTCAACTCCCACATTTAAGGCCACCATGCCCTCTCCTCTTCCCAAGACAGGGAAATCAGGAACTTCAGTTGAGCTGTGCTATGTTGGTGGTCCAGCTCTTATGGTGGGCATGTCCCTGGCAATATCCAGTGCCCTGTTCATGACACAAAATATCTTATCACTTACCCTTTGCCAAATGTTACACAGACTCCTAATATGGTCACCCACAGCAGTGATGTCTTTTACCACTCTCTACCACACCTGCTAACATAAAGGCTTATGCTTGACCAGGATTTGTGTGCCATGTAGGAATACTGCATGTATAACACACCTTGGTCTATAGGATGGTGAACTTCTGCAGTCACTGCCTCTCCTGTAGACCCATATGAGTGTACATTGCCTCTAACCCCATAAAGTACTGACATACCTGCTACCTACTGCAATGTGGCAGTCTCCCACTTTTCTTATATGTATTGCAGATATAGGCTTGTTATCATAACATCCACTCCTGAATCAGCAGAAGGAATACCTATAATACACTGCTCACCCAGTCAGCCCACACAATATGCACTACCAAGACATAACCACTGTGCAGGGGCTATCAAGCCCTGTACAGCATGCCATGCCCTTTGTTCATGTTGAGAGTGATGCGTCTCGCACCTGCAGACAGGCATGATGACAGTGTCAAGCCATTGTGATGTATTCACACACCCACGCACAGCTGTTCCTCTATGTTCCTGTCACTACTATCCTTCATGGATGCTCAATATAGTGTTGGGTTACATTAGCAAATGTCCTGTCTTTCACCAGTAACCCTGTGTCACCTTTTTCAAAATCCGATGTTCCTATGCACTAAAGCCCAGATTCCACAATTATATCAGTGTGGTGTCTCACAAAATGGTGATGCCATGTCTTATTGTGCTAATTCAGGTCTCAAAATACAGTGGTTATTTTAGCAAGAAAATTTACTGCAGCTGACTCTAAGTCACTGCTGTAACAAACCACACTAGTGGCATAGGTTGCACTAGCCTGGTCATCCCTGCCAGTTCCAGGGTCTTTACTACTTACTCATGTAACACATCTGTGAAGCTCATAGTGTTGTGCATTTGCACTACATAACAACTTGCAAGCACTTCATTGCTGTGTTGTGATCACCTAAAATGAGGTCTGAACCTGCTTCAATGTGCAATGGGCTACCATTTTGCTCCGAGGGATGATGGCCATTTTAGCTAATGGGAATGGCAAGGCATATGCTGCTTGAGGGAGAGAAAGGATTTTCAAGTTCTTCCTCCAAAAGGACTTCCAGGAGCATGTGTTGGGCCATTATGCTATCCTTCTCCACAAGGCTGATGCCTAGCATGAGCCTGCCAGAATGGTAAGTGATGCCAGTGGCATCACCCATTATGGTGACCACTGCAGGCATTGCTATAGCAGCACTGCTGCAATGTCATCTGACCAGCTTAATCAGTGAGAAGAAGATATTAGGGATAGCAGCTAGAGTTTTACTGTGAACATAATTTTTTTCCCGTTTTTCCTTGACTTTCCAAGTCCAACACAGTGCTAAATTTCTCCTAACATGTCTTACACTGGTAGAAGGGCAGCAGGAGAACAGGGAAAGATACCTCAGGAAGCAGAAACAACTCTCCTTTTGTAAGGATCAATGCATCATAAGCACTACTGCACTGTACATCTTTTATAATATATGTAACATAATACTTGAACAAGCTGACAGCAGTCCTATGTTATTACCCAATGACCCTGAAGAATATGATAAAATCAGGAGTGAAGGTGATCCTCCAGAACAAAAGCAACCGCACTACTCATGAAGTTCAGTGATGTAATCCAAAACTTACTTCAGTTCCTTTGTCCAGTCCATACACAATGACTACTTCAGAATTCAGAGGATTCCCAAAGCCAACAGTTGGGTGGTGGGTTATCTGTATAATCATAAGAAAGAAGGTTTTGCAGGATGGCAATAACAAAACTTGTCCTAGGCTTGAAGACGCTGCCTACATTACAACGTTTTGTAAAGGTATGCACGGAGTTCTATGTGGCTGCCTCTACAATGATCTGGGTAGGCACTCCTTTGAGAAAAGCAATGGGAGTTGCCCTGTGCCTGGTGCCTGGTGGAGTGGGCTTCAATATGGCCAGATAGAATTTTTAAATAATGGAAGTAACAGAACTTAATGCAGTTTTCTATGCATTTGGAAATGTTTGTTTGGAGACAGGCCTGCTCTGTTTATACTCTGCAAAAGCCACCAGTAATTGCTCTGCTCTATTAGGGGTTTTGCCTTGCCTTGATAGTACCTAATTTGATTGTGCACATCCAGGGAATGAAGAACTTGCTCTGCCCTGCTGTGGATTTGGGAAGAAGACTGGCAGGTGTATAGCATGGTTTAGGGTTAAGTCCTGCTACACTTTATTTTATTTAGTTATTTTACATTTGTTGACTGGGAAAGTCCAACTGGATATATATCCTTTTTCAGAGGAGGCCCGGGGAGAAAAGCTCCAACAATACAGACAATAAAATTACAATTAAAACATAACAATTGGCTTATGAACTATAGTAGATAATAATATACAGTCAACAACCCAGTAACATTAATAAGGTGCAATTGCACAGTAAGGCTTGGTTTACAGACACTGGTAGATAATAACATACACAGACTAGGAAGGCAAAAAAATGCTACAGTCTATCCTGGATAATATGACATATAGGATAATTTAGTAGTGTATACAGTACTGTTAAGTATACCATTGGAAAGAAGAAGTGAGTTATACTACAGAGCGGCAGGTAAAAAGAGGCAATGGAAGTAGTAGAGGGTGGATTAAGTAGAGGGGTAAGTAAGGGTAGGGTCAAGGGTGAAGGAATAGAGGGATTGAGAGTCTTGAGGGCCTACAGAGAGAGAATGGGTAGTGTCAGGTTGTAGAACTGGGTAGCAGAGCGGTCAATCTAGGTTGGAGCAAGGATAAAAGTTGAGTTTTCTCTAAGGGTTGCGCTATCCTTTTAAAAGGCAGTGAAAAGCTCTTTACACATGAGGGCTTGTAGCTCTGACACCCTCCTTGCTGATGTGATAACTATAAGGAAAGTGGTCTTCTAAGTGAGCATCTTTAGAGAGGTAGTAGCAGTAGGTTCAAAGGGGGGGGGGGCAAGATGAATTTATCTAGAACATAATTTAGATCCCTGGCAGGAATAGGGGTCCTTCTGGCTGGTCTCAAGTTAATTACCCCTTTTAGGAATAACTTCATGTAGGGATGTGAGAAGATAGGTGTAGTACTGAGCAGGCACGCTGAGATGGCAGATGTGTGTACTTTGATACTAGAGTAGGAAAGTTCCTGTCTAAACAGGCCTGAAAGGTACTCCAAGACTAAGTTGATGTCTGCCTGAGAAGAGTTGATGTTCTTGTTGTGACACCAGATGGAAAATCTCTTACACTTTGTCAGGTATGACTTTTTTTGGTACTGGGTTTCTTTGCCTCCTTTAAAATGGAAAGCATAGCCTTGGGACAGGAGACATTCCTTAGTGCCAAAACCCAATCCACCAGGCTGTTAACCTGAGCATAGCTATGTAAGGATGGAATACAGATCCCTTGGCTTGACTGAGGAGATCAACTTCCTATGGAAGGATGCAGAATTTCCCCCCACTAAGGGGTCAAGAAAAGGGACAACCAGTGTTTCTTCAGCCTGCAGGGGTCCACTAAGATCATGTTGGGTCTGTCTGCTCTGACTTTTATCAGTATCTTGAGCATCATGCATACAGGAACAAGTTTTTCCCTGTGAAAGAGAAAGCAGTTATTTTCCAAGACCCTGTCTGTTGGGTTCCAGAGCAGAACTTTTGTAGTTGTCTGTTCTGTTGAGAGGCAAACAGATCTACTGAGGGGACCCCCCCCCCCACTGCAGTTAAGTCCAGGAATACCTCTCTGTTCAGCATTCATTTGTTGGGGTCTATAATATCTCTGCTTAAAGAATCTGCCATGGTATTGTTCTGACCAAGAATATAAGATGCTATGGCAGTCAGTCCTAATTCTTGAGCCAGCATCCAAATCTTCCTCCTGAGGTGGCATAAAGAGTAGGACAGGGTACTACATCACTGTGGTGTTGTCTGTCAAATCTGCTAGGGCCTTGGGCTTAAATTCTGCTGAAAAACCTTTATGGTCAGGTAGACTGATACTATAGCTCCTTGTGGTTTACATGCAGTTCTCTCTGTTGTGGTGTTCAGATGACCTGCAGTTTCAGATAACCTAACTGGGCACCCATAAGCTATGTCTGAACTACCTGTGGTGATGGCCTTGTATGCTTCTGTTAAAGAGAAATTTGCCCATGGGTTCTACAGTATGGTGTTGGAAAGAGAGGAACCAGAGTATCCAGGGGTTGGGAATGCTGTTCCTAAGCATTTTTTAGGAACCACTGAAGTTTTCTCATGTACAGTGCAAGTGGGATCATGAAAATGTAGGATGCCAAGTAACCCAGGATCCTCAAAAATTCCCTTGCTGAGATGTGCTGTTTTGGAAACAGGCTACTTAGACAGTTTTTGACTTCTGAAGATTTAAGGTGTCACCTACCTTCTGAAAGCAGTCTACAGTGATTAGTAAGGTGTCTATGGTCTCCGCCCGGGATTTTCCCTGAATCAGACAGTTTTTTAAATGGGGGTTAATATAAGCTCCCAGAGTTCTGCAATGTGCAATCTGAGCAGCTAAGCATTTTGTGAAAACTGTGGGAGCAGCAGACAGCCCAAACAGTAAAGCCCACAACTGGAAGCGAGAGCCTGTTGCTACAAATCTTGGGTATTTTCTGTCACTGTCCGCTATGAAGATATGGAGTTAAGCATCTTTTAGGTCTAGAATGACCAAGAAGGCATCTTGAAAATCATGAGAAATAATTTTTCTAAAGTAAGAATTTTGAACTTTGGGATACTGAGAAACTTGTCTAGTTCTGAAAGGTCCAAGATGGGCCTCCGGCTACCCTCCTTTCTTGGAAGTAGAAAGATCCTTGAGTAGAAGCCTTTTCCCACCTGACCTAGAGGGACAAGATGAATGGACCCTTGGTGAAGTAGTACTCAAAGGATAGGTAGTGAGAGGCTTTCCTGTACTTTTGGTGGTTTTGGAATACCGAAGAAGGGTAAGATTTCTCTGTACTGGATGTAGCACCCCATTTCTATGATGATGAAGACCCATTGTCTATGATGATAGTTTTCCATTTATTTATGGGGAAGGAGAGTCTTACTACCAGAGGTTTGGAGGGCTGGGGTAGGTGGGTAGGGGTATGGGAGATGGTAGGTGCGGGTAGGACTATAGGAGGCTGGGTTGAACAGTCACAGTTGGTCTCTGTGCTGTGTGAGCTCTCTGGAACTGCCTTGTTCAGTGTGGTCACCATATCCTGTATTCCATGGGTCTCTTGCCATGGAGATGTCTCCTCTTGTCTTGGCTTGGGGGAAAGGTCAAGGTTTTGAGGAGTAATTCTTACTGTACTTTGGTTTTGGAGACAGATGAAATTCTTTGACAGTTTTTATTTGCTTTCCTTTCTTATCCAGCTTCTCAAAAACCTGCCACACTTTAGTGAGTGTCTGGAGACTTGTAACACTTCTTTTGCTGTCTCCTGAATTTCTTTGATAAGGTTCTATCCACAATTAAGCCTGCCTTAGCTAGAATTTTGTCCTGGAGAGATTCAAGGTAGTTTAGCATATGGAATTGGCAATTCAATCCTCTCACTGTAAGGGTGGCAGAGGTACAAGTTTTTCCCCAAATCTAATACTCTACTTTCACTATCATTAGGTAAGGAATGTCAAGTGGGCTCCTTAGGAGCACATTTTGTGGATTCAGCAGAGATTACCAAGTGATTAGCTTTGGGATTTTTCTAAAGGTGCTTGTGAGATTCAAGCACTCTGTAAAACCTGTCCAGTCTCCTGGGAGAAGGTGGTAAAGAATCAGGATGTAAAGCAATGTTTTCAAAGACATCATCCAGTACTACGTGTACAGGAGGGATAGCCAGCAGACTGGGAGAAGGTAACCTTAGTAGTTTCCAGCAATGAGTTTGAGCTTGTAAAAACGGTTTGCTTTTCCAACTGAAAGCCTCTTTCATTCTATGAAAGGTATCCCTGAAAAAAGGTCTCAAGGAGGAAGGTAGAAAAAAGGTTGTCATCCGAGTCTGAATCTGGATAAATTTGTGGTGGAAGGTGCATGAAATGGGACAACTCTTCATCTTCTGAGCTTAGGCAATCTGAATCTTCCTGAAAGGCCACCTCCCTGCTTCTTTGGGATAGGAAGGCTTCAGTAGCAGAAATGTGTGAGGGCGCCTTGGATTTCCTGAAAGCCATGGATTCCTGTGCTACTTTTTGGAGGTCTTAGGCTTCAACCTGAGAAGTAATGTCTGAGGGAGAGGGCAAAGAAAAGGAAATGGTTCACTTTGGTTTAGGTGTATGTTTAGAAGGGTAACCAGAGGTTGCGGTTGCCTGAACACGGGTTCAGTCAAAGTTGTGGTAGCCAGGTTAGACAGTGCGTCTCCCTTGAGATCCACAACCTGAACATCAGAAACTGAGGCTTGCTGAGTGACCTCAGACCAGACATACAACTGCGTCATGGCAATAGTGGTAAGTATGCTGGAAACCATAGCAGCTTACTGAGGGGCATACCAGAGGGTTTGGGCTTAGGAGTCACCAGACAAGAGTGCTGCAAAGGTGCCCTCACTTGGGATTTTGGTCTACTTGGGGACTAGAGCTGGAGCTTTATCAGCAACGTCACAGTCCTAGATCTTTTTTTTTGTTTTTCCATTTCTTTGGAATGACACTAGCAGAAGCTGATGTTTGTGAAGACCCCGTGGAAGCAGTGTGTTGCTGTGCCACCTGGAAACCTACGATGTGGACTGCATATGGGCAAATACCTCTGCCTTATACTTGATATTTTTTCATGGAATTTAGAACATTCAACACATGTCGTGATGAGTTACAAAGCAGAACAGACAAAATGAGTGAATATCTTTAGGAAGGATTTGCTTCCCACACTTCAAGCAATTGTTGACCTTTTTAAGTATTAAATTAATAGTGGAAAATAGGAAAATCCCCAACATTATACTTTTCTGACTGGAAGAAGCAGACACTCTGGAAAACGAACTGACTGACAGATTGCAAGCATTGTGAACACACATGAAGTGCATCAACTGCACAACTAGAAAGAACTGAAGATGGAGCAAACAGATGCCCTTCTTATACACTGACATCCAGATACTGGTCTTTTGATGTCTATTGGCTAGGGATGATGCAAATTGAGCCTGTCATGGGTTTCTGCATGGCAGGAGGACCCAAGAATCAGTACTGCAACACTGTCTACGAATAACATCACTACATCCCCTGCACAAGAGGTGCTGAAAGAACTCATTTAGCTGAGCTTCTGAAAGTCTGGCCTAATTACAGAAGCCTGATCTGTTATGTCATAGGTTCATTTGAGACAACCTGCCAACTTAAAACTGCAAATCTCCCTTATTTAAGGTTTATAATGGAATTAATGACCATCTACCAAAGGAACAACTTTTTGAAAAATGGTCTTTTATTATAAGCAGGCAAAATTCTATCCCTGTCTGCAAAGAAAGAGACTGACACATACTATGTTAGATGTCATGTAGTTCTCCTTTTCTCTTATTTCAGAATGCAGATGCATGAGACTTAAGTCATAGAAGAAGCATTAGTGCATGTGAGAATAAAATAAGACATCCTTGCTAGTGAATATGACAGGCTACAAATCTTACTCATATCCTCATTATACAAAAGCGCAGCTAAAAAGTCAGAAGCCTGCAGACTCAATTAAATTATAAAAAATAAATTCCTGATTACAATTTGAATACAGCTAACAGCTCAGGTGATGAAGAACCACACAGGGAGGATGGGAGAGATAGGTGCTGGCTTACCCATTATGGAGTGGAGGTGAGTGGTAGTTTCTGTCAGATGATTTGCCTCACAGAAATAGAGGCAACTACAACACCAAAAACAACCAGGACCAATTGCCAAGGCAATGATGTCTGCCTTCATTAGTGTAGCTTTGATACCACATATGCACATGGGAAAGGCATGGCATGCCCTCACAGTAATGCAGATACAGATGTCAATCAACTGGAGGGTGGAATTAGAGCTAAAAGAAACACCCTTATGTCCAAACTAATGATGGCTATGGCCTTAGCCTTAGGCAGACCAAGAAAAGTGTCAGTAGTATGGACTAAGGAGGGACAGGACTGATGACAAGACAAACCCACCCCTGAAGGTTACCTGGGCTGCTAGTCTGGGGATAGCACCACAGAAAGCTGATGGTCTTTGGTCAGCCATAATACCAAACAACTTTCATGCTTCTCTGAATGTCAGCTCCCTCCAGTTAGATCCTGCCCAAGTTTCTGGCCACAGTGTCACCCCTACGGTTGCAAAACACAAACATCTTACCCCCTTGATGTAGGGGTAAGCTCTCAGCAGCCCAGACTAGACTTGTGTACATACATATGTGTGTGTGTGTGTGTGTGTGTGTGTGTGTGTGTGTGTGTGTGTGTGTGTATATATATATATATATATATATATATATATATATATATATATATATATATACACACACACACACACACACACAGTTATACACCAACTCAGAGATCGCACAAATTCGAAGGAGAGAGAGGGAGAGAGAGAGAGAGAAAGTGAGGAAAATGAAACACACACCTTCTCACTCTTCTCTGAAGCTAGCTGCCATGACAGGACATCAACAATCTTTTAGGTTTGACAGTGGCAAACAGTAGGGCTCCTGAATGAATGGTGACCACTCAAGGGGGGAGGGGTCTGCTGTCTTGGAAGTGGCGAGACAAACAGTAAAAAGAAAAAAAAGTTTAGTGCCTTAGCAGCTACAAACAATGAGACAAGTATCCACCCCCCCCATATCCTTTATGAACAAATCTTCTTTATCACACGGAAACTATTTTGAAATACCAATTTCTATCAGTACATGAACTCTGAATCATCAGGTGGTATTCAAAGCCAAATTACAAAATCTGTTCAAGTACTTAAATGCTGTAGGCAAACCTTCAGGCTTTTTAATAAAATATATTTACTTAATGCTGCCGAGCAATAATGGAAAGATGGAGGAATAAAAAAAATATGGAGAAGGGTCAAATTCTATGAACTCAAGGTACTCCTGGGCCTCTTTCATAAAAGTAGCTCTAGTCTAGTCTAGTTGAAAGGGTTACAGTCAAGCAGTAAAATTACTTGAAAATTAATATCTTCTTGGGGAAGCGTTATCATCCTGCTCAGCTATACCATCATTCTGTGCAAATTCATCCCCATAAACCATATTCTTTCCTTCATTAGGATCAGAAAGAAATTAGGAAGGGAAAACACCTTTCACTTCCTAAAATCACCTTTCTGAAAAAAAACTGAAGGAAAAAATAAACTAGTTATTGTAACAAAAGAAAATCTTTACAAAGCTCTAGCAGCATCTCTTTTTCCACAGGGCACTGTGTCTGCCTTTTCTTTTTAGGTTTTCAAGTATAAAGCTAGGGAGCTCACCATTGGACCACATATCTATCTATGCAAGAACCCTTCCTCCAGACCTCTCCCTCTGCTAAGGGAAGAAGGAAGGGAATGAGTGGCTTTCTAGAAAAGGAAGGAGTCACGTCATGTAGATTTATCATTACAGTAAATGTATAATCTTTTTGTAACTTTCTGGGTGGCTAAGACAGAATCCCACATAATATGGTGGGTACAAAGGAAGAACTTTCCCAGGCCATCACATTCAGCTCGTTGCATCTTGTGAAACTTTACTACAGTAAAGCCCAAGTTGCAGCTGCACACATACTGTGAAGTGATGCATCTACAAAGAAAGCTTTGGAGGTAGAGACGGTCCTAATGCAATGAGTTCTTAGAGGTGTTAGAAGTTCTTTACCATATGTTTCATTGCAGAACTTAATGCATTCGCAGCCAGCCACCTAGCAAGAGTTAAGTTGGATAATTGCTGTCTCAACTTGTAATGTGCAAAGACACTAAAAACTCATGGCCCTTTCTGAATCCTAACTGCCTGTTAATGCCTAGGCAATGCAAAAGACATTCCTCTTTGCTGTAGAATGAGGAAAAGAAGAATGGAAGATTATTAGCCTAGTTTAAGTTTACCCTGATACTACTGCAGGCATGAAGGATTACTAAACTTTACTTTTTTCTTTTGAAAAGTCAGACAAGAAAAATGAATGCCCACAGCCTGCATCTATATTACTACCACTAAAACGGAGGGTTTTCATGACAATCATTTTAACTTTGCTGAACAGGACAGTTCAAAAGGAAGTGAATTTTGCTTCTCACCACAAACTTTTGGTTCCACAGAGCCAAAAATCTCTAACAGAAGTCTGATAACAAACATGCCGCTAAGAAAGGCTTTATATACTTTAAATGAAGCCAACAAATTGCTGTGGAAACCTCGAGCGATATTTGATACAGGTGAAAGATGAACGTCAACAAATAAACTTAGGCCAGAATCACAGATTTGTGATAAATAACCCAGAATGGTAGGAACAGAGGCTGAAACTGAGCCAGTACTCTGACAGTGGCCTATACTGGAAACTTATACCACCTCTCGTTATAGGTGTTCCCACAATGAGTCTCTGGGCAGAAGTAAAGATATGGGCAAACCTGGAAGGTAAAAATAATCCCTGGTCATCAATGAAGAAAAGCAAGTGGTTACAGTGAGGGAATGAATGCCCAGGTGAAGCTTTCTGGATGGGTAACTAAAAAGGCTGTACCTAAGGGTCTCCAGTGCTCATGTTTCTCCAGAATTTGAGGTCATAAGGTAGGGGACCAGACTCACCAAGACAAAAAGGGAGTCATGATAACAACCATTGACATGATGGCCTTCTATTTCTGGATGAAAATGGGTATGAAATGAAGGGAAGGAAAGGCATTATAGGAGTCCCATGGCTCTGTTCTATAATGCAGCTTCCTAGGTAGTAGCCCCGGAGAGAGAATGAGTATAAATAAGTTGCTGCACTGAGCTAGTTGGGGATAGATCACATTAAAGCATTCCCAGACAAAAGATGTTCTCCATGTTACAGACAAATTTAGAGAACAAGACGACTCAGAAAACATTGGATAGCAGTGACTGAGCCTGTCCACAGAGAACTAGCTTGACATGGGATGTAGGTTTCTGTTAGAAGGCTCTGCGGTAACACAGCTCATTCCCATACTAGTATGGGCTTTCTATGAAGCAACACCAGGTTTCACAGCTTCTTTTTACATAACAGGCTACAGCCACAATGTCTCAGTAATTGCTGCAGAAACTTTATTTCAGAATCATGACGGACTTGTAAAGCAAGTACCACTTTCATCTTCAACACATTTATATGCAGACTGGCCTCCTTTTGCAAACATTTTCCTTGTATCACCCACCTCATTGATGAGAAAAAAAAAAGCAAGGAGACAGCAACTATCTATATGGCTATCACTGAAGGTGGTATGTGATTTCCAATTCAAACATCAGTACAGAAAAAAAAATAGAACAAGCAAGACAATGCAGCCACCAAGTTTTCATATATACATTATATGAGAGTTTCTGAAATTTTGACTTGAAGACTATACCTTCTTTTTATTCTATGCTAAAAACAACATATGATTAATGAGAATTCCTTTCCAAAATCAGGTTATCAGAATTACAATTAAAAGCACACCCAATGAAAAAAAACGACTGGTTCTAAAACTCTCCTTGATAAACCCAGTAGCATATCCCTACACTCAAGTCTACAATTTCACATGCATACCATAAAGTCTCTCTCGGGTTCCCATCCGCTCCACTGGCACTCTGACTTTCATGGATCCACGGATATTCCCAGTCTCTTCACCACGGTGGGAGAGGTATGTAAGAAACTGTTGTGCTGTGCTGCCAATCATAGACTTCAATGCAATGACACACTCACCTAGTGAATAAAAAGGCAAAGTCATTCAACCAATAAAATGAGGTATAATATGAACCAGACCACAAATTTTAAACCGGATGTTTAAATCTGCAATCAAATGACACTTTATTTTCAATTATTCATATGATATACTTAAAAGTTTCACTAAAACTTATAACAAAGACTCTGAAATGGTTCCTATCTCAGAGAATGTTGTAACTGTGGAACAGAAAGCTATATCTGTGGAATGACATGACAGCAATTATGAGTCTTATCTTCTTAATGGTACTTTGTTGACTGTCGAAGACCATTTCAGAAAAGCTTCATGAAGACCATTCAATCAAACTTTGAAGAGTGAAAATGATAACTTTCCCCAATGTTTGTTAACCACATATTTAGCTATACTTAAGTATGCATATATATGTGTGTGTGGCAGTTGTGGCTAGTCTAACCATCACAGGGTGTGGGGAAGCTCTGTTCTCAGTGATAAGCTGCCCATTTGATTAGGAACTGAATGTGATTCAATACAACAGTCTTCACTCCATCATCTAGTTTCAACATTACCACTCTCACCCAAGTCTTTCACTGTTCAGCCCTGTGTTGACTTACTTAATAACTAATGTTACTCATAACCCTAGTCTTCAACGTAGTCTGCTGTTGAGGAAGAGACAGTTAACTAATTTAATCTTGAGGTGACCTACTTCTTTAAACATACTTAAGGAGAGTTGCTCTTTCCAGTTTCTACGCCTTTCCTCCCTCACTTCCCAAAGGATTAGTGCAAAAAACATCTATCATATACATCTGGCAATACTTTAATTTTTTTCTACCCATACTCAAAATTTCCTTCTATTTTACTCAATGGTATTGCAGTCACCTACTCCATCACCACCTTGTTAATCAGTGCATCTACAACTCCCTGACAACAACCCACTGCTATTCACCTGTTTGCCAAGAAGAAACTATAGATTATGTAGCATTTACATTTAGTGAAACAAGGTAGTGGGCTGACTAATCATTGTCTAGGGTGTGCAAAAACAGAATGATACAACAGTATTAAAAATCTAAGTGGAAAGTTCACTTTTCACAATGATATAATTTAAGCTGAATTCCCATTGAGCTGTCAGAGTCTCTTGCTAATGTATATTTTAGTCTTTATACTAATTATGTTATCAACAATATTATTTCATTAGCTCATATAATGCATCTACATATAAGTAGTTTCCTAACCCAAATCAAACCCAAGTATTCTCAAAGACCTGAGTTGCAGCACCACATGTGCCATCTGGGGAAGCATTCTTAAAAGGCTTGTGACATAGCCCTTATAAAATGAGCCCTAGAATGTGCTGTTTGACACATATTATAACAATATTTACTATACTCAAGACAAATGAAGCAAAATAGCTTTGGATACCTGTCTGCACATTTTTATTACCAACAAAAGATAAAAAAACTTTGTGAAACTAAGATCTTTTGTTCTAACTAGATGTGTCTGCAGATTCATACAGTGATGTATGTACTGTAATGGAGTAATTAAAACAAACTTCTGTAAGACTTGTACAGTGATTGAGATTAGCTTCCATAGCTACTTTGGGCATGGATGTAAGTTTTGTTCACATGCCTACCATAAGTTTGTGGAAGACTGTACTGCAGTTTTCTGCACAAAGCTTAAAGCTTAGTAATTCTTGCTGAGCTAAATGCCACCCAAAGGAGAGTTTATCATTACAGAAATAATTTTAGCTGCACCTTACTGGCTGGTTTGAAAGAAGAGAGGATGAGTTTTTCTAATATACAGGTTCTCTTAAGGGGATCTGATAACGATACCCCTATACAAAAAATTAAATACCTTAAATGAAGCTAGCAATGAATTCTGAAACTTCTGATGGAAATCTGAAATACTTTTTGTTTTGCTCCCATATTGGCTTCCCACAGCTGACAGCTGCTACTTCTAGTTTCTCTTCCCATTCACCTGGTCTCCAACAGTCTGCATTCTCCTGAACTTTCTCTGACCACATTTGGAGCTCGTGAAAAGATCAGAGTAGCAGCATCATACTGTTTTCACTCAATACCTTACCTCTTTTCCTCACGCACGCATGCACAGACTCTAATGGATTGTCAAGCAATGGGTAGTACTGTACATAGTGCATATCTTCACATGCAGCTCAACTTGTACTCTGTCCCCCTTCTTGCAGACAATATTCACTCACATCCCCAGTCTCCTACAGAGATCAACCATGGCAGTGTGCCTCACAGTACATGCTTTCTCTGTCTCTCCCTCTAGGACGAACGAAATCCTAAAAATGCTCAATCCCAGCCCCCACCAGACTGCTCTGGTGCCCTAGCCACTGACTAAACTCTGGTTATCTGGGTTACAGTAAGGGCATTATCTCTGAGCCACAAAGATGCAGAAATCTGAAACAGTTGAAATGTGAACCTTTACTGTGTTATAACAGCTCCTAATCATAACCTACATGTTCATTTACGACAACCTCTTTCCCTAAAAGTACCACTGCAAGACACACGCACACACACATGCACCATCACAAATGCACAAAACTACATCCATCAGCTCAACTAACCAGTATCCTAACCCTAATACCCGTACACTTGTACACACGTACACACATACACACACACAAATCTATCCCCATACCATAACCTGCATACATTCTTGCGCAAGCATAACTACACACATTCCCTTACCTAACCAGCAAACAGCAGCACAAGCACACACAAACACACAAGCCACCTAAACCCACTTGCCTGAAATCAAACATTTGATTGTCCCGCATGTAAAAACAACACACACTCAAGTACAGCATTCAGTCTCAACAAGCTGGCACTTCTGTCAAAATAAACTGTCTTTCACAAAATAACCAACTGAATTTACACACATTACAATCATCACAGGAGTAATGAGTCCTATGGTGAATTGAAACTTATCATATTCTGCGTACGATCTTTGAAGTAATTAAGTACCACCATGTCTTTAACTGTTCTACGTCTCCTAAAAGAAACACATGGACTATGATTATTATTACTAAAGAAACTGTCTTCCAATAAAGTTTCCAGTGATCCCTGACTGTGTTAGTTATAATAAGAGAAAATACATTAAACTCATTCACATATACAAAACATTGAGGAGACACATGTTGTCCCTGGCAATGTCGGAAACAACGTTTATGAAAGGGCCGGTACAGTAGGAACCGTCTACCAACATGACATTGGATCTTGGTTGAACAGCGAGCTAATATTAGACGGTCTGCAGGCAAGTACGAACCAAGAGTTTGACAATGAAACTACTTGTTCCCTAGTGGAAAAATTAAAATTATTTGACAGTAAATTGCTTAAAATTAAGAAATTACAATTAGAAGTGAACTATTTTAACAAATGTATTAAAGAAAAAATAGTGCCAAAGGGACTCAGATACTGTTCTTACCCAACTGGATTACTTGGAGGCTCTGAGTTCCATAAAGAACTTTTGGTACTATTTAATAACAAGGGTTTGGAGCTCTTACAATGTATGACAAAACATTACCAGATAACAATGAACGAACTTATGATTGACACCACAAAATTAGAAAAAGAAATTAAAAGGGACTTAGATTTTAATAGATACCATTATGAGTTTAATAGAACATTTACTAGTATTGCACAACAAATGCAGAAATTTAAGTTAATTAAAATAAAGAAACTGGAGAGGGACTTGAAAGCATACAAAGAGGGGTATGCATATCCAAAACCACCGAGTTCACAGAATTATGTGAACAGAAATAGAACTATTGCTAACCCTGAGTTTGGGCAAGATCGAAGGACAGTTCAAAATAGGAGAAACAGTATTGTGAGAAATGACGATGGATCCACTAGTGTTTATTTTATTAGTGGAACTGTGGACGATACTTTTAATGATGAAGGAGGTATAGACTATCAAAATAAGACTGGTGTACACCCATACCCCCAGGACAATAATCAATGGCAACAACAATCAAATCAAAAAAACTACAGAGGGGGGAGGGGGAACAATTGGAGACCGAACTTACAACAAGGCCCTACGAAGAGATACAACACTCGCAGCAACAACAAGTATTAGGACTTAATTTATTCAACGTCCAACTAACAAAGAGGGTGACTTTAGAATCTTCAATTACACCGAATGCTTCCTTGATGAGGCTTTAGTTGAACTTTTTGCTAGGGGTTTAACCTTTATTCCATCAAATAGGTGCAACATTGCAGATCTTTTGATTGATTTTAAATTGTTTATTCAATAGTTGAACCTCAGTGTATTATTAGGTAATTCAGCGTATAGCCACAACAAATTAAGGGTAACTAGCACCTTTAACCCTCCTTGTAATGCAATTTTAGGTCTGTTTGAATTGTTATGTGAACGAGAATTTAGACAAGTAGTGAAGAACTTCAAAAAGGACAGTTGTAACGAAAACATTACAAATGAGGAAAAACAACTACTAACAATGTTCAGGACACTTCCAGTTAGATTTATGAAACCTGACAAAGGCGGGGGCCTGGTTGTAATGTATAACGAAGATTATAATAAGTTAATAACATCACTTTTGGAAAAGGAAACATATGAGGAGGTGAATCAGCACCAACTAAACCAAGCATATAACAGAATAAAAATGTTTATTGGTGATTTACACATTGATGGTTTAATTGACACTAATCTCAATCACTATTTAACAATGCTGCCCCCCAAAATCCCAAAATTGTTTGGTGTACCAAAAATTCATAAAAACTTGTGCAACCCACCGTTTAGACCATTGGTGGATGCTAGACAATCTATCCATACCCTTGTGCGAAACTAGCAGACTCAATCCTGAAAAAAATATGTAGTGAAGGAAGTTCAGATTTTGAAGGACTCTTGGTCCTTTTTAGAGGTAATAGAGTCACTAACATTTAATAGTGAATTAAACTTCCTTACAGTGGATGTATGTGACCTTTATTCATGCATACCACAAAATTTAGGTACACAATGGGTAGTAGACTACATCAGAGAAAAAGGAGCAACAGTGAATGAATGTTTGCTGATAGAACAACTCTTAGACATAATTTTGAAAAACAACTATGTGACATTCGATAACAAGTTATTCCCACAGAAGATCGGGATAGCAATGGGTTCCCCAGTGGGTGCAAGCTTTGCAAATCTAGTTATGGCCTACTGGGAAACTACTTTTAGTAGTGAGTGGAAAGATAAAATCCATCTGTATAAGAGATTCCTAGATGATATTTTTATCCTTGTTGATGGAGATAGTAATCTTGCCGAGGAACTTGTCATTTTCCTTAATTCCACAAGTACTTTTCTAAAATTCACAAAAAACTTCCAGGAGAAAGATTAGTTTCCTAGACATAGAATTGAGTAAAAATGTACGAGAAAGTAGATATACAGCAAAAATCTATAGAAAAAGTACTTATTCGAATACATTCTTACACTTTACAAGTTTACACCCACACCACCAAAAGAAATAGGTGGTGAAAGGCCAGCTCGTACGAGCGGCCAAGATGATAACTACAAATGAGGACTTTGAACAGGAATGCAACTTACTACACAGGATGTTTTCCCATAGGGGGTACCCTAGTAAATTCCTAAGGGATATCTTTCAAGAGGTTAAAACAAAGAGGAGTAACGGGACATCTAGACCTATACTAAATGGAAATCCAACAATTGATTTAATAAATATTGTTGATATTGTAACTAAAAGTGTCCGTGGACAAAAAGAATCTAGCCTCAGGGAAGAAACGAGCATTAACAACTTGACGGAAAATAAAAACTTTTCCCTGGCTTTTACATTCACTTATTGCCCGGAAGCTACCGACATCCAGAAAATAGTAAGAAAATACTGGTTCTGTTTATCATTAGATAAGGATGTTTCCAGTAAAATTGAACAATTTCCAACTATCACGTTTAGGAAGGGACTAAACATGAAAAATTTACTGGAAACTAAATGTAAAGTGAAGAAAAATAATTCGGGTACACATAAATGTGGGGCATGTAAATACTGTCCCTTTATAGACACTTCAAATACTTTTACAGTCAGAAAAGAAACTTTTGCCATCTGGGATGTTTTTAATTGTAATACAAGGTCTATAGTCTACTTAGCCCAATGCCAACATTGTATGTCATTCTACATAGGGAAAACGGACCGCCGTTTGAGGGACAGAATATACGAGCATTTATATGCAATCAGCAGGAAGAAATGTGAAAATGCTCTAGCTAAACACTGTGAACAGAACAGTGGACATAAATTCAAATTCATGGTGATTTGCCAAATAAAAAATAACAGCATAGGAGGTAGGTCCTTCAACAACAGTCACATTAAACTCTTGCTTGAGAAAAGGGAACTAAGTTGGCAATTGCGCTTACGAGCGTTTATGGATCCAGGCCTTAATGAAACATGTTCTATAACATGTATTTTAAAATTAAGGAGCCTTTGGAGATAGATCCTTTCTAACGTTGTTGCCAAACTGCAATTATTTAGCATTTCTATGAACCTTATGACCAAGCTACAAGGGAGCTACCTGATGAGTTATAAAAGTCATAGTAAAAAAGACATGTTTGAAGTAAGGTTAACAGTATACCTTACAGGATTGGTATTCACTAACTCGACCGCATTTTGTACTAATGAGTAGTTGAGTTAATAAGTTTTAGGCAACAGGACATAATGTTAACATGAATACTAACTCATTGGTATTAGTAGCCTGTATATACCATCATTTCAGCTACCGATTATGATAACATAAACCAATGGGTGAATTGTTAAGTACGTAAACCTAACTTAGTGATAGGGGAGCTAACTTAGTAACAGGCATGTTAGTCATCTTGTCACAAACATATGAGTGTAACCAACACTACAGAGTACGGAGTTTGAATTTAACCAGATAGTTTTTATCGCCAACTTTGAACAAAGTATTCTATATGCGGTGTGGGTACCATTTTACAGACTAGTAAATAGATACGCTATGTCCTTTCACTACTTCAACTCACCACAATATCAGTAAGTGAATCACTAAGGCTAACATAAGGAGTTACGGTACTCCAGTAGTAATAACTTTTTAGCATGTCAGGTTTAACAACTGACTCTTGCTCTTAAGATTAAATTTATTATAGACTACTGTGAAGTGCGATAGACGCTACTCCTGTTGATTTGCAACAAGGTAGGCACATAATGTGCAAGCTATATAGCAATTGACAATGTGGGTTTGATGCTTGCTTGTAATATTAAAGTTATTTCTTTAAGAGCTAGTTAAGTACAGAGCTGGGTATGATTGGTCAATTTTTTGATTTTGTAACTATTTGAATTCTACCGCTGGGTATGGAACTGTTTGTCTGAAGAAGTCCGGATAAGATCCGGACGAAAAGCGCTTTACGTACGTTGACTCAGTTTTATATGTTGACTTCGTTTTATGGCTTTTGGTTTTACATTTTTTTACTTGGTCGTGGAAGTACACAATAAATTCAGTGGATTACCTGTGGACTATGTGTGAATTCTCTGTCTGCTCGCTGGGGTTTCAGTGCCTGATTCTCAGTTACTATCATTCACATATACTACTTTTTAAACATTTTTTTTTGTTTCACTTTTATTATATTGTCATACTTAAATTCACCAGCAATTGCTACCTTTGGCATTTAAAAATGAATCTCTTTCCTGTCAAAAATTAATCAAATTAATAGCAAAACAATTTCTGATTATGCTAAAAATCAATAGAATTCTTTATATAGCACCTCTGTATATTAAAAACAAATCATCCATGTATCAATAATAAGAAATTACACGGTTATGAAAAAAATATTTGAATAAATAAATAACAAATCATACAGCCCATCAATAACTTAGCTGCTAAGAAGGCACCTACAGCAATTCCTTGTTTTTGCATACAAATTTAGCACACACAGCGATTCTTTGTTTTTTGTATACAATAAACCCCATCAAACATAAAAAATACTACTAATGTAACTTAATGGTTAGTGGGGCAACAGGTAGCACACTCAACCTTCGGTGCAGAAGGCTGCGGGTTCTATTCCCACACTAGGTAGATCAACTGCTGACACTGCAGTGCAGCATAATGGAGGTACTTTACTCCTGTGTGTGTCATCCTTCAGATGAGACATTAAAACCTAGGCCCCATCTGCTTGAGTTAGTGGTTGTTCAGGTAGATGTAAAAGATCCCACTGCACCTATTTAGAAGAGTAGAGGTCTTTTCTTTACACAAAAAACATTATTTACAGAATATTTACATATTTACAAATAAAGTTTTCCATTTTCTTCATTAATAGTATACATTCATACATTATATCAAGTTTTTATCCTTATTAGACTCCCACTTGTTTTTCCATAACCATCTTATTTTATTCAATATTGCTGTCAAAATCCATTTTCCATTAAACATAATTTCATTTATCCTTTCATTCCATATAACTCATATAACATAAAACATTTTTATCTACTCATTTAACATATTCTTTAGTTCTATTCATACAATACCTACATTTAATCATATCCCTATTTAGCTTATCCACATAGGTTCATAGATTAATATTAGGCTAACTGTCCATGTGAGCCACTACAAGCCTAGCCAATTACCCCATGTGAGAATCAAGTTCTGCACCTTGTGTCTATAACATAAATATTAACCATTATGCCAGTCTTCCTCCTGAGGTTCTTTATATCGTCAAAGAACTTTTCCAATAACTTCACTACTCTTTTACATTTCAAAACACATGTTCAGTAGTTTCCATTCCCCACAATGCAAACATATTCTTTCACATTTTACATGGTATGTTTCCTTTTACTGTTAATTTATCTACTACCAGTCACAACAAAAAATCTTGATATTCTACTTTCTTATGACACCATTTATTTTTTAGCTTTCATTTTTCCCTCTCCTAGATTTACTAATAGTTTGATATAATATTGAGTCATTATATTCTTCTACCACCCTTTTGTCACCTTTTCTGTTTCAATTTTTATTTTCCACATTAGTATGTTTTGATAAAATTTCATCTCTTCATTTATACATTCGTTTACACCATACTCCAAATTTATCATACTTACATTTAAACATTTTTACAACTAGTCTTTCATAGTTATTCTCTAACACTTTATATAAATTTAGTGAAGCAGCATACACCACTGGGTTAATTAAACCTAAACCTTTCTCTCTATCTACATACAGAACACATTTTTACTGGGTTTAATCTAGAACCCATATGAATGAAAAAGTATCTGCAATAATTATTTTTCAAATATTGTTGGCAACATAAATACACTTGCTAGATATGCTATTTTCCCATTAATACTGCATTTATCAAATACATTTTTTTTCTAAATGATGTTCTATAATTTTCTACAAAAAAAAATTTTTTTAACTCTTCTATTATTTTTCCCATTGAATAATACTTATACTCTTACTCCCAAATTTTATACCCAACACAGATATTTCATTCACTGTAAAATGTATTCCGTCTATTTTAACCACATTATTCAATCCTTTACTTTTCTGTTTAAAGTCATCCTTACTGCTTCTAAGCACTTATTTAGACAAAATACTACCTCTTTTATCAAAGTCTTGTTTTTTGTAATTACTATATCATTTACATAAGTAAAACAATGGAATCCTTAACTCAGTCTCCTCCATTTTTATAATTTATTTCATGCACAATCACATTCATAAATAAAGCAAAAGGTATAAACCTCTTTGGACATCCCTGTCTTACATCCTTCCTTATGCACTCTTTACTTAGCCAACCATTTTCTAAATTTTTTACTTTATTACTGCTATAGGCAGACATACATAATTTCCTATTTTTTCACTTGTATTCTTTCATCATCCATAAAAGTTCATATTCTATTGCATCAAATGGCTAATTAAGATCTCATATAAGTTTATCTTCTTCTCTTTATATCATCCACAATCTCTCTCTCATTATCATTAATAATTCTTGACATCCCTTCCCCTTAATGCTATATATACTGCCCTCCATAACCCTCTTCATTCTTTGTTTCAAATCTCTCTTGTTTTATTTTCATAAAGCTATTTTAATCATTATTATTCTGTAGTATCAGTCTCCAATTTTTTATTGACTTTTGTCTTGTTTCTTGAAAATAAATTTGAGTATTTTGCTGGATAGTTCTTTATACATGAAATATTCATTTTGCCATTCACTCAAAAGCTTTAAAAATATTTTGCCATACCTTTATGTATTCATAAATTGCTCATGAGTTCTTTCTATTTCTCTTTTAACATTGTTCATTTCTCTCATTACATTACTATCTTCCTTTAGTAATCTACTTAAATATAACAAATACTACTTTTTTCCTTCCAAGAATATCCTTGCTTGAATAATTACTCCTTACTTTCCACTTGATGTCTTGTATACCATTCTTTTTCTTTATCAAAATACCCTCTATCATTATTTTCTAAATCTTCCATTACATCTTTACATACTCTCCTACACATTAGTTTTCCTCGCATCATACTACCACTGTAAGAAACACTTTTACATTTCATCTTAAAAGTCATCCACCATTCAGACCAATTTTATACAATTATTTCATAGCAATAAGATCTTTCCATAACTGTATTATTAACCTCTTTCCTTCTTCATCCCATGTTTTATTTAACCTTTTTATTCATTCCCTATTTTTACATATCCATTGTTTTCCTTTATTTCTAATCATATTGCTAGATGATCAGAAAAACTGTTTCAATTCTCTCTCCTTCGCCTACAGTTAATTTTTCTGATAATACAAAATCTATTTCAGCTTTGTAAAAACCACTTCTGTCATTCCAAGACTTTGTATCCCAAAGCAGTAATTTACCACGTCATAGCTTCTGTTTTCTTATACTGTTTTCTTTCTTTTTATGCTTGGCTCTTAAATCACAATTGAAATCTTCTGTCACTATTACATTCAAATTAATCACTACCTCATCTAGAATCTGGTGGAATACACTTTCCCTTTAACAAGTAACATACGCATATAATGCTATAATTCTATATACTTATTTTTTCCATTTTTAATCCACAATAGTTACTCTTCCTAGTCTTACTAAAGTTATATCTAACATTTTCATTGTATTTCTGCAAAATACAACTATTTCAGAACACTGATCATTTCTCAAATTCGAAACAATCTTTCCCCCATATTTTTTCTGTTTTTAAACTTTCTTCACTTAACAATCTTGTATCTTCTACTACAATTACGTCTACATCGCATTTCTCCTTTGTCCTAAGGTATCCTTAATCACCCTCTACTCCTCTAATATCCTGACTCTCTCCTTACTCGCCTCTTAACTTTCTTCTACACTCTCCCACTCTCAGACTTACCTGCTGCATTATCATACTTTACTGATTGTCTTCCTCGGCAGTCTACTCTCTTGTCCAAACCTGCTCCGTTCGCCCCCTTCCCTGCCCCCGATTCCCACCCACCCCCAGCACATCTACACATATACCTGACAAACTCCACCTAGCTAACCTACTACCCAATCACAGTCTTCTCCCACTTACCCCTCCCCCTATTCTCTAATCAAGAAAAACTCCACCTCATTTTCCACTCCCACTGCTAATCCTCCCCCTACTCTCTTCCTACCCCTGCACACTTTGTTTCCCTTTATCCTTTCCTTCAATATCTAACTCTCACCATTCACTTCTGACCTTTCCCTTCTCAACTAACATACATCACTATTCTTCTCCTGTCTGTATATTACCCTGCCTTATCCTAACATGCCCTACCAACTCCCTTCAACTATTCAACTCCCCTGCTCCCTTCTCATCTTACTAATAACTCTTCATCATGCTACTTCATTCTCCCATAAAGCTCCTCCTCTCCTATGTCCTATTCAAACTACCCCTAACTCCCAACTACTACCTCTCAAACTCTCTCACTTTCACTCCATATGCTCCTCCCTTATTCCACCCAACCTGTTACACCTTTTTCATCCCAAACTACTCTCTACCTCAACTAAAAATCTCTCTCTCTGAAACCTCTGCTAAACCCTAACAAATACCTACTATACAAACTGCACAGTCCAAAACTGATCACCTGCAATGTCCTAGCCTTATCTGGAGACATTCATCCTAACCCTGGCCCTTGTCCCAGTACAAACTACTCCATCCCTCTTATCCTCCTTCCTCACCTACAACAAATAACACTCCCCACCCTTCCTGTCCCCCTCCCACTTCCCCCCTTAACACTCTGAAGATCTTCACTATCAATGCCCAGAGCCTTAACAACAAATGTCACCATCTACAAGCCTGGATTAATCCCAATAAACCCGACATCTTAGCCATCTCTGAAACCTGGCTAAAACCCCATACCACTGACTCTGAAATATTACCTCCTGGTTACCACATCCTCAGAAATGACAGTTTAAACAAAAAAGGTGGTATCTCTGCCATAATTTACTCTAATCATCTCTCTCTAATACCCCTTCAAATTCCTACCCCTAATTTCACAAGCTCCGAAATCACAGCTAGCCTTCTCCGATTAAATAAACACAAGAATATCTGCTTCATATCCTTATATATCTCCCCTGGCAACAATATCTCAACCCTTGAAGATATTCTATACTGGTCCTCAACTCAAATAAAATATGAAACATATATTCTAGGCGATGTCAATATCGACTGGAATAAAATCAATTCACCATCACCCTCACTTTCCATTAACCTTCTAAACTTCACCCAAGTAATCTCCTCAACTACTCACCCTAACAAAAACCACCCCCCAGGGTCCAACGTAGACTGGATTCTAGTCTCCCATCCAAACAAAATCACTCTCAGTGGCACTATCCCTGACACCTTCAGTGACCATATCCCTGCCTTCATCCATCGATCAAACAGCTCCACCCAACACCAACACCTCTACATTCAAACTCGTAACCTCAGTAACTTTAACACATTTTCTCTAACATCTTCAAACAAATCAACTGGCAACCTCTAAATATCCTCCCACTTGACAATGCTGTTGAACATTTCAATTCCATCTTCCTAAATACTCTCAACTCCCGAGCCCCTCTAAGAAATAAGCGAATCAAAACTAACTCTGCACCATGGTTGACCAAAGAAACTAAACAAATCATGCGTCACAGAGACAAGTCCTGGAAGCTCTACCAGAAAAATAAACTATCCTCTACCTTACTTCTATACACCCAACTCCGCAACCAAGTAAAGAAACTCATTACCAAAGACAAAAAAAACTACTATATTAAACTTCAGTCCAATAACAATAAAAACCCTAAACAATTTTGGAAATCAGTCAATTCCCTTCTTCATCCCGGATCTTAAAACAACCCCTGCCCCAATCCTAATCTATCCGACAATGAACTTAGCTCCCACTTCAATACCTTCTTCATTGAATCCATCGCTAAACTAACCATAACATTTCCTAATAACAACCCACCTAACTCCCTTTCCTCTCCACCCAACAACCCAAACAATAATCCCCCCAATTTCCATCTCAAACCTGTATCCACATCTTTTATAAAAAAGCTTCTCTCCAAGCTAAAGCCAGGTTCTAACGCCCCTGACAACATTCCCCCTTCCTTCCTCAAACATGCAGCTGAAGGATACTTCCAATTAGTATTCTGATTAATAGATCCTTAACTGAATCATACGTACCCAAACTTTGGCTTTCAGCCTACATTCTACCTCTTCACAAAGGAGGCAAAAACATTTCTATTTCTAACTTCCGTCCTATCGCCCTACTCTCTCCAATATCTAAAATTCTAGAAAAATGCATCCACCACCAATTCTTACCCTATCTCATTCAAAATCACCTCCTTACACCCACCCAGCATGGCTTCCGTCCCGACCACAGTACCATAACTGCATTACTATCCTTCTTAGAAACTATCAATCAAGCTCGAGACTCTGGACTCATTGTATCCACAGTACTGCTAGACCTTTCAAAAGCTTTTGACACCATCTCCCACACACACATTCTTCATCATCTGGCTAATCTCAAACACTCCCCAAACACGGTTCTCCAGTTACCTATCTGATAGATCTCAAGCAGTCAAATGGAAGAACTCATTCTCTTCCTTTTAGCCTACATCTACTGGCGTTCCTCAGGGATCCATGCTTTTCAACATCTTCATAAACAACCTTCACACCTTTATTCCTGACACCACAGTCATCCAATATGCAGATGACTCTACCTTGGTCTGCTCTGCCCCAAACCTTCCTGAACTCCAGACCAAAACCCAATTAGCCTTTACCACCACAGAGAACTGGATGCACCAAAACACCTTTCTCTCAACTCCAATAAATCCAAAATACTAATTCTTCTCCCCTCTAAAGTTTCCTCTCTGGACAAAAACACTTTCAATGTTCTCAGCCAAACTAACTCTGCCATTGAAGTGGTCCCCTCTGCAAAACTCCTTGGCATTACCATAGACGAACACCTCAAATTTGATCTTCACATACAACATAACATTAAGAAAACCCACCAAAAGCTAGGTATGCTATATAGGAACAATCACTTCCTTTCAAACTCCACTAGGCATACCCTGGCAACATCCTTCCTCCTACCTTCCCTTCTATACGGAGCCCCTCTCCTGACCAACTTGTCTGCTACCAACACCTCTAAGCTTGAAGCTTGCTATAATAAGATCTCTAAATTTGCCACCAAATCCAAAACATCACCTCACCACTGCCACAGCCTTCATTCTCTGAACTGGTTAGAACTCCCTAATCACCTAGACTATCTACAACTAACTACCGCTCACAAACTAATATTCTCCCCTAATAAATGCCCAGCCTTAAAGGACATCCTTCCTCTATACATCCCTAACAGATCACTGAGATCCGAAAACCAAAACCTAATCTCCATTAGTAAACCAAAATGACCAGCTGGCCCGCTTTTACTCTCCTTCTCACTAGGTAAAAAATGGAACTCTCTGCCTACTTCACTTAGGACTATACCCAACACTGAATCCTTCAAAACTCAACTTTTTCTTCACCTATCCTCCAAATGGAAATGCTCCTGCTTTCACCCCACTTAAATTCCATAGGGACTCCTAACTAAGCACTCCTACTCCACTATACTCTCATACTTATTCTAATTTCTCAAAATACCTACAACTAACAGACTTTAAGTGACTGTAAGCATATAAATATTGATTAAAAAAACAAAACAAATCTGCCATCAAGTTCTCTGCAACTCTCAAATGTATTAACCCTACTTGTTTTTACAAACTATATTGCATGTATTTTTACTTTGTAACCTTTATTTGCATTCTGTAACCTATATTGTATTATACTATTTTTGGAGCTTTTCATACTGTAACCTATATTGTATTATACTGTTCTTGGAGCTTTTCTCCCCGGGCCTCCACTGAAAATGGGTACTTCTTGGCCCAGTGGACTTCCCCAGTAATCAAACTGAAATAAAATAAAATAAATAAATAAAATAATTTACTGCACCGTTTCAAAGCCCCTATCCTTTTCATTACATTCTTAATACTATTTACATTTACAGAATGCACTCTTAAATTACTTTGCCCGTTTCTTAAAATAAAATTGCAATTGATAGAAAGTTGTTTCACATCCATTTCCTTTGTTTGTACTTTTACACTCATCCTTTTAAATTTTGTTTTCCTATATTTTACTTTTTTACCAATAGAATTATTTTTTCCATTTACTACGTCCCAATATATATCTTCCTCATTACTTATTTCAAAAACTTACTCTATTTATTCCTTTTTATTTCTATCTTTATCTAATTTATTTTCTATTTCCACCACTTCTGTTTCCTCCCTTTGTTCATTTTCTTCTCTTTCTTCATTTTCCTTATTAGTTTCAATTTTACAATCCATCCACAAATGACCAATTTTGTTACATTTATAACATTTCAGTTCACTTTTGCTTACATTATGACACCATTCCTCACAAATGCAATTTTTATCATAGTTATTTATCAGATGTCATTCTTTTCCACCGATATTTTGCCACCCCCTTATTTCCTTCATCAGTTATTATACCTGGAGTATCTACAATATTGTCCTTTTTGATCTTTAACATAATATTACAAATATACCAGTCCATAAACATTTGCAATGTTCAGCACTTAACATACACATTTCAAAAGCCCTTTCAAAATCTCCCTTTCTAGTTCTATTCAAAAGTGTACATTAATCTTTTCTGCTTCATTGTTAATGCTTTTATTGCATATAAAAAGTCTCAAATATGTCACAAAATGTCTCAGAATAAATGTTCTTACCTCTTGGGCTTTTACACCTAAACATCTTACCTATCCAGTTCTTTTTCTCCTTTATTTTGAATCCTCACCACATCCTTCCAATTTGCATTTTTTTGGTTTTCTGTTAATCCCCTTACAATCTTCTTTCACTTGTTCTGCATAGGTTTTCTTTTCTGTCTCACCATCACTCTTCAGGATGGACTCTAATTCTTCTTTCTGTATTTTATCCATAGCATCTCCCCAGGAAACATCTTCATTCTCCAGCTCACTCTACATCACCATCTCCTTCTGAAAATCATCCTGCAAACTTCCAACATAGAGGGTTGCAATAACACAAATTTTACTTGTTGACTCTTCTTTTTCAGTGTCAGCAAAAATTTTGTTGAAAATGAATTCTGAATTATACACAATCTTGTTACTACTCTCAGCACTGGTGTTTGCCTCCATGCCTTCTGCCATATTTCCCTCATCACTCATCATCCTCTCAGCCACCATTGCGCTAGAAACAGGACAAGTGTGATCAACTCACTGGCTCCAAAGCAACGAGTGGGTTTTTTTTTTATTTGTATACATATACACAATTCATATTTTTTAAACATATTTACATATTTTAACATCAATTAACACACTGATATTCTTACTTTAAGTACCCCACTCTTTAACCCACAACCAAAACCACATATTGCCCAGTACTTTTGTCAAAGTCCATTTCCCATTGTATTCGATTTACGTCTTTCATTCCATATGATCATTATTACATAAAATATGATTCTGTTCATTTTCTTTGCTTCATTCTGGGATCTAGTCCTATGAAACACATACTCTAGCATGCCCATGTTTAACATTTCAAAATGTAAATACATTTTAATCAAATCATATTTACATACTTTCCACAGCTTTTGAATTCTCTCACATTTAAAAAAAAGTTCTGTAGTTTCCAATTCTTTACATTACATTGTCTATTCCATTTCTCTTATATGGCACATTTGCCTCCACTGGTAATTGTCCTATGGACAACCTCCACAAACAAAAAATCATTACATTCTTTCATTTTTTTTTTAATTCTGAATCTCATCATTATTGCTTTCTTCTTATCTATTCCTAATTCCTTCCATGGATCCACCAAATAAAAGGATCTCATAATGTTAACATACCATTCTTTTCTATTCTTTTCAATTACATTCTTTTTTAAATTTCCACAATACAATTTTGCTGCAAAATTCTTTCATTTCTTAATTAAAACACTTTTACTTCTTTATTTCAATTTCTTCCCAAATTTCTCTATATTTACAATACATTATTGTTTTTATAAAGATTTTATTATTTTTCTTTATTCCTTTTAGTACTTTGTACATACTTAAAGAGGCAGCATGCACAATCAGGTTAATTTGCCCAATCCCCCTTGTTCATCTTTCATACACAAAATTCCCCTCTTAACCAGGTTCAATCCTGACCTCCAAATAAATGAGAAAATTATCTGCATAATTTTTTTTCAAGTTTCATTGGCATTGTGTAAACATTTTTTGTATAAGCTGTTTTACTCATTATTATGGTGTTTATAAAATGTGCTTTCTTCGTGTATAAAAACTTATATGACTTCCAGAGTGTAATCTTGTCTTTGATTTCTTTAATAATTTTGCCCCACTGTTCATGTATGTATTCTGTACTTCCAAATACATTTCATAAAATATCTATACTCTTCTCATATTCCACACCTCTTATAGTACCTTCATACCCAAATCCTTTACTTTCCCCCTTATTTATGATTAAACCAATTTCCTTCAGCCATGTACTTAATTTTCCATTTTTTTCCATCCAGGCATTATTTTTTACTATTACTACAATATCATCATTGTAAGTATACATTACTGGCAACTGTATTGCCTCCATCATTATATATATGTATTAATGATTACAGCAAAGATCATACTGCTTGCAGGACATCCTTGTTTTATACCACACACTATTTTCAAATTATCCCCAGTCCAACCGTTTACATTCAATCTCACATAATTATTTTCATATATTGATTTAATTACTTGTAGTATTTTTTTTAGTTATGCTATACGCTTGTAAAATACCACAAAATGCTTCATGCTGAATATTATATGCCTTACTATCATCCCCTGTCATGATTTTTGTTTCCACTTTTTTATTAATATCATTATCGATTACTTCCCTTATTATTCACAACAGGTCTTGACTCTCTTTCCTCTTCTCCCAAACAAATTCTGATTAAGTAGTCTATTTTACATTGTAATTTTTGGTTATTATTCTCATGAAAATTTTATAATCTGTGTTATTCAGTGCAACTGGTCTCCAATTTTTTATTTCATCATTATATCCTTTCTTTAATATAAATTATATCACACCTGTATACATTTCTTTATACTTCATTCCTTTTTTTAGCCACTCATTCATTACTTCTATAAATGCCATTTTTTGCCAATCATATATTTCTTTATACATACCATATTCAATTCCATCCAAACTTGTAGCTGAATTAGGGTTAATATCTTTCAAGATTTAATTCACCTCATTTATGTTTATTTTTTCTCTCTAAATATTCATTATCTTCCTTTTTTAATTTTCCCCATTGTAAATTTGTTCTGTTTTTATATCTAATTAATATTCTTTAATTACTTCATTTTTTAACTTGTTTTCCTTCTTTATTTTTAATTCTCTCAGTATCTTTCTTTTACTATTTTACATAAGTATGGTGCTACTACTTCTTTTCTTCCTTGTAAACAATATTTTTGCTTATATGATTCATTATTCTTATCCTGATTTCTTCTATGTAGATATTTTTCTTTTTCATAAAACAAATGTTTGTCTGTATTAAATCTTTAACTATTTTTTTACTTAATATTTTGTATTCCATTTTTTTCTTTTTTTTTCTTTTCCAAGCATTCTAAAAATAAGTTTCTTGTATTTTTTAAACTGAATCCACCAAAGTATCTATCCAATTTTCATAAAAATCTCTCAAACTAATATGTTGTTGCCACAATTCTACAATTAATTTTCCTTCTTTGGATTCCAACTCTTTTTCATTTACTCTTTTATACTTTTTCCTATTTTAATATACTCATTTTCCTGAATTCTTATCCAAATCACCACATGATCAGAAAACCCAGCACATTTAATTATTTTTTGTGTAATTTTTAAACCTTCTGATATAAAAAAATAATTTCTATTTTAATTATATTTCTTTTATAAATCTAGTGTCTATTTTACCATATTTTTAATTTTTCCACTTTTCATAATTTCAGTAATCATTTTAACATCACAACTATTCCTTTTATTTCTTAAATTACAATTAAAATCTCCTGCCATTATTACATCCCTGTTAACACAGGCATAATTAGGTATAGTTTTAAACATCGTTTCTTTCTTTTTTTGTTACATATGCATATAAAGCTATTAGTCTATATACAGTTTTTCCTCATCTTATATCCAGTACTGTTATTCAGCTAAGTTCTACTATTGTAACATTTTTATATTTCCTTGGCATAATATATATATACCTGAGCATTCTTCTTTGCCTATGTCCCAAATAACAGTACCATTCCAAAGTTTTTCTGTTTGCATCCTTTCTTCTTCCATTAATATGCTAATGTTTTCTAACTCTATTACTTGAGCATCTAGTACAGCACACCATTGTAAAATATTAATTCTTCTTACGTTCTTCATACTGTTCACATTCAAAGCTAATATTTTCAACTTTACAGAAAAAGTTATTAAAATAATTTTCTTATCCCTTACCTTTCTTAATTTTTTTAACCATTATATTTTTACATTTTCTTTTTCTTTCCCTAACCATTTTCCTATTGAATTTCTCTGGCTTTTTATTAACTGCCACTCTGACTCTTCTCCACTTGTTGCCTCTGTCTCTCTCTTTTTTTTCCCTTCTCTTTAGCTTTCCCCTTACATTTAAATACCATTTCCATGTTTTTTTTCTTGTTGTGTTGTGTGCTCTTGTACATTTTCTAAATCTTTTTCTGTATAATTTCATCTTTATCTTTATGTTCATTTTCTTTTTCTTATATTTCTACCTCACATTCTAACCAAAAATGTCCTGTATTACCACATTTCTTAGATTTCACTTCACATTTCTTTGCATTATGGCCTGTCTGACCACAAAAATAACATTTTCTGTCACACTCATTAATTAAATGATAACTTTTTTCACAAAAAAAGTCTTTGGTTGTCCTCTCTACCTTACAAAACCTCTACTGCCATGCACATTTATAATACTAGGTACGTGCATTACATTGTCATTTTCCATTTTCAAAATTATGCCACAGTCCCAACCCCCAGTCCATAATCCTCTTCCATCATAGATTTTAGTACTGCCCAACACTTCTTTACATGTTAACAAATATTTACTCAGTTCTTTTGCTTCCATTTCAGTTCTAAACTCAACCAAAATTCTTTTTTTGTTTACTTAAAAAAGGATTGCACCACATATTCTGACTATGGAAAGTTTGCTTTCTTTTATCATAGGCCCCCAAAAAGTGTTCCATGGCCTGACCAATTTCAAAAAACAAGTCACAAAAAGTTTCTTTGTTAATTAAAATGAAAGATCTTACCTCTTCAGCTCTTACTCTCAAAGGTGCAATAACACTGTCCCATATTTCATATTTGTTCAGGCCTTTTTCTTTTTTTACTGCCCACCCAAACAACATTTTTTAAATTTTTTTTCCCTTAATCTCTGTGTTCTCCTTAGTTCCTTCTTCCTCTGTTTAAGCATATGACTTTTTCTCTGGAACCTTCTCTGGCTTTTCTTCTCCTCTTCTATTTTTTCTATAATGTCCACTCCATGATACATCAGCTCCACTTTCTGTCTCATGCTGGTTAATTAGCTCTTCCAGATACTCATTCCTCAACCCTCCCAACTGGAGGGTTGAAATACATTTTTCTGCCGATTCTGTCACTTCAAACAGGTTTTTCTGGAAAAATTCTTCTGAATCCATCTCCAACACTGCATTTAGTTCCATCTCCTTCCCAATCTCCTCACCATCAGAAAACATTTTCTCTGCTTCTACAACACCTGAAAACAATTCTGGTAGCAATTCTACTATTTTTTTCTCCATTTTCAAAAAACTTCACTTCCAAACTGCTTTTGTTCTCAGCAGCCATGTTTTTGCCCTGTTCCTCCGAGCCTTCTTCACACCTGGAACAGGAAGTCAGGATGTGTACCACACAAACTCTTCCCCTGCCTATGGAGAGTAGGGGAGGTTCCCAATTGCCCTGACCAATTTTCCCCTAAATAGTAAAAAATACCACCTTGGGTCACCCCTGAAAAGAGGCTACTAGGCTAGTGGGACTTCCCCTGCCAACAAAAGATGGATAAATAAATAAACAAAGAAATATACAGTGGACAGTAGTCTCCTAAACATGTAAAACAGCTTGAAAAGTATTATTATGTTTAATATTAGTCTACAATAAAGGTACATGCCTAGTTGCCCAATAGCAATCTGAATTCCATGTATTTTAGATAACTTAAATACAATATTTTCAAAACTTTTAAATATGAAAGTACTTTCATAACATATACAGAACTAAATTAATTTGTTGCTCAACATTTCCCAAGAATCCACCACACCCTGAAATAATAGTTCTCTCTGGGTGTTAATGAGAGCCTTCTATAATTTCAGTAGGCAACCCCCCCCCCCCAAAAAAAAAAAAAACAGGGTATTTGCCATTATTCACAATTGCATTTTTTTCTTCATTATGAGACAAAACCCTAAATATAATCAGTCTTCCTTTCAAATCATACAACTTATATGCTGTTGAATACAAATTTTACCACTTTTACCATACATGTATTAATGCCTCAAATGTGAGATGCACATAGCATAGTGCTGATCTACACTGCTGATATTATCCTTTATCTGTTGGTTTAATGGTAAGTTATTATTTCTATATTATTTCACTATATGCCACTATCATTTAGTTAAATTATAACAATCTTTACTTTTATGAAACTATCTACAAAATGCTCACTGAACTTTTAAAATGTCATACAGCTTATAAATGCCACATTATTTAAATTGCAGAATAAATCAGGCTTGCCACAAACCACACACATATTCATATCCATATCAGACTCCAACTAAGTCTGCAGATGAGCCCAAATCCAATACTGGACAGGGTTCTAGTTAATTCAATCCTCATCATCATCTTCTTTCGGATGTTCCCGTTAGGGGTCGCCACAGTGGATCATCTGTTTCCATTTCTTACTGTCCTCTACATCATGCTCTTTCACACCAACCGCCTGCATGTCCTCTCTCACTACATCCGTAAACCTCATCTTAGACCTTCCTCTTTTCCTCTTACCTGGCAGCTCCATCCTTAGCATCCTTTTCCAAATATACCCAGAATCCCTCCTCAGCACATGTCAAAACCAACGCAATCTCGCCTCTTTTGCTTTGTCTCCAAACTGTCCAACCTGAGCTGACCCTCTGATATACTGATTCCTAATCCTGTCCATCCTAGTCACACCCAGTGCAAATCTTAACATCTTTAACTCTGCCACATCCAGCTCTGACTCCTGCCTTTTCGACAATGCTACTCTCTCCAACCCATACAATACAGCTGGTCTCACTACCCTCTTGTAGACCTTCCCTTTCACTCTTATTGGTACCAGTCTGTCACAAATCACTCCTGACACTCTTCTCCACCCATTCCACCCTGCCTGTACTCTCTTCTTCACCTCTCTTCCACACTCACCATTACTCTGAACTGTTGATCCCAAGTACTTAAACTCATCCACCTTTACCAACTCTACTCCCTGCATCCTCACCATTCCTCTACCCTCCCTCTCATTTACAAACATATATTTTGTTTTAGCCCTGCTGACCTTCATTCCTCTCCTCTCTAAAGCATATCTCCACCTCTCCAGGGTCTCCTCAACCTGGTCCCTACTCTCACTACATATCACAATATCATCTGCAAACATCATAGTCCATGGGGCCTCCTGTCTAATCTCATCTGTCAACCTGTCCATCACCACTGCAGATAAGAAAGGGCTCAAAGCTGATCCTTGATGTAATCCCACCTCCACCTTAAACGTATCGGTCACTCCCACCGCAGTCTTCACCAATGTCACACTACCCTTGTACATATCCTGTACCACTCTTACATACTTCTCTGCCACTCCCGACTTCCTCATACAATACAACTCCTCTCTAGGCACCTGGCACCTGTCATATGCTTTCTCTAAGTCCACAAAGACACAATGCAACTCTTTCTGACCTTCTCTGTATTTCTCCAACACTCTCAGAGCAAATATTGCATCTGTTGTGCTCTTCCTGGCATGAAACCATACTGCTGATCACTAATCATCACCTCCCTTCTTAACCTAGCTTCCACTACTCTTTCCCATAACTTCAAGCTGTGACTGATCAATTTTATCCCTTTGTAGTTACTGCAGCTCTGCACATCACCCTTATTCTTAAAGATAGGTACCAAAACACTTTTTCTCCACTCCTCAGGCATCCTCTGACTTTCCAAAATTTCATTAAACAATCTGGTTAAAAATTCCACTGCCATTTCTCCTAAGCACCTCCATGCTTCCACTGGTATATCATCTGAGCCAACAGCCTTTCCATTCTTCATCCTCTTCATAGCTGTCCTTACTTCATCCTTGCTAATCTGCTTCACTTCCTGATTCACTATCCCCACATCATCCAACTTTCACTCTCTCTCTCATTCTCTTCATTCATCAGCCCTTCAAAGTACTCTTTCCATCTACTCAACACACTCTCCTCACTTGTGAGTACTTTTCCCTCACTGTCCTTTATCACCCTTACCTGCTGCACATCTTTCCCAGCTCTGTCCCTCTGTCTAGCCAATCGGTACAGGTCCTTTTCTCCCTCTTTAGTGTCAAATCTCTCATACAACTCTCTATATGCCTTATCCTTAGCCTTCGCAACCTCTCTCTTTGCCATGCGCCTCATCTCCTTATACTCATGTCTACTTTCTTCATCTCTTTGACAATCCCACTTCTTCTTCACCAGCCTCTTCCTCTGTATACTCTCCTGTATTTCCTCATTCCACATGTCTCCTTGTCCTCCTTCCTCTGTCCAGATGTCACACCAAGCACCTTCCTAGCAGTCTCCCTTACTAGCTCTGCTGTAGTTGCCCAGCTATTCAGTAACTCTTTATTGCCTCCCAGTGCCTGTCTTACCTCTTCCCTGAACTCCATCTCACAATCACCCTTTTTTAACTTCCACCATTTAATTCTTGGCACTGCTTTCACACTCCTCCTCCGCTTCTTAATCACCAACCATTCTATGCTGCTTAACTACACTTTCCCCAGTCACCACTTTACAGTCTCCAATCTCCTTCAGACTGGCCCTCCTACATAGGATATAATCCACCGGAGTGCAACTTCCTCCACTCTTGTACGTCACCCTATCCTCCTCCCCCTCTTCTTAAAATACGTATTCACCACAGCCATGTCCATCCTTTTCGCAAAATCCACAATCATTTGACCTTCTGCATTCCTCTCCTTAACACCATACCTACCATCACTTCCTCATCCCCTCTGTTCACTTCACCAACATGCCCATTGAAGTCCGCCCCAATCACTAGTCTCTCACCCTTGGGTACACTCACCACCACTTCATCCAACTCACTCCAAAATGTTTCTTTCTCATCCATCGCACACCCAACTTGTGGAGCATATGCACTAACAACATTCATCATTACACCATCAATTTCAAGCATAAACATCACTCTATCAGACACTCTCTTCACCTCCAAAACACTCTTGCCATACTTTTCCGTTAGGATAACCCCTACCCCATTTCTTCTGCCATCCACACCATGATAGAACTATTTGAACCTGCCTCCTATACACTTGGCCTTACTTCCCTTCCATCTGGTCTCTTGCACGCACAATATATCAACCTTCCTTCTCTCCATCATATCAGCTAGCTCTCTCCCTATACCAGACATACTACCAACATTCAAAGCTCCTGCCCTCAGTACTACATTCCTAACCTTCCTCCTCTCTTCCTGCCTTCGGGCATGCCTTCCCCCTCCTCTTCTTCAGCCAACAGTAGCCCAATTTCTGCCAGCACCCTGTTGGCTAACAGTACTGGTGGCGGTCGTTGTTAACCCGGGCCTCGAGTGATCCGGTATGTAATTATGAAAAGTTCTCCGCATCAGTAATTTTTGGCAGAGGTTTTATGCCGGATGCCCTTCCTGACGCAACCCTCCCCATTTATCCAGGCTTGGGACTGGCACATTCAATCCTGTTATATAAAATATACATAAAATTTAATTTAGGAACTAATTTAAAATGTTCTTTTAAAGTTGCGATCCAATTTAAATTTATAGGGACAAACTACAACTCCAAGGATACAACAGAGAAAACCTCCAAACAGCCATCAATACCAGATAAATTAACCACTGCATTATAATTATCCTACTTAGTTTTCAGTACACTGCGTTGCATCTGGTCTCATTCTTAAACCACATACCTTGGACTTAAGGCTCCTATGGTGACAGTCACCCAGGGGCTGGAAATTTGGCAGTGGCTGCCCAAAGAAACATTTACTTTTGTTAACGGGGGTAGTAGACTGATCTCAAGGGACCATTTGTAGGCACAGCTTGGGTGAACAGGATCACAAAGAAATTAACAAATCATGTTTACAAATACAAGGATATGCCAAAAAACATATACATGGTATATTTACAGATCCAAAACACTGGAATCCAGAAGTCACCAAACATTGGTTCAAACAATGGATCTACTGTACCTACACAATCCAATGAAGGACTCTCACATGGTACCCTTGCAAATGGTATCAGAAAAGCTCTGAGGCAAGTTGGCCATCACTAAATTTTTCTAGATTATAAAACTAATGGGGGAATTTTTTCTCATGAAACAGTGTTCATGCACAGGTGTCCAGTTAACAAACTATAAAGATTACTGTCTGTGAAGTCTACATACGAGACTTGGCAATGATTGCTACGATCCCCAAAGACGAGAACTGCTTCAAGAGAAAATCTCTGGTGAAAATTAGCTTCTCTAAAGTCAAAACAGCCAGCAGCCAGTTGACTTGGTACAAAAGACCTTCACTGTTGCAGCTTTTGATTAATTGCAACCAGGGCCATGTATTTTCATGAATATACTTGGGGCAGAGGACAGTCTGAAAGAAACCGCTTGGAACCGATGATGACTGATACCCATGCAGACACAAACAAACCTCTCTGACACCTTGGCAATCTTTACATGTGGACAGGAGTCCAGAAAGTCAAAACAGCACATTCAATCTCCACTTTACAATCAAGGAAAGAGTGACCACATCAGATCAGGACCATACAGAACTTCTGCTGATGAAGGCTGTTCAAGTCTACAATAGAGCTGCTGTTTTTTACAGATGTGCAAAAGGTTCATCAAAACAGGATTCAGGAATGCCTTGTATGCCAGGCAGAGATCAGCTGTCAGTAGTCTGTATGATACAGAGTAAAATGACAGGGGTTTGGTTCCGGTACCAGCAGTAGCAAGGAAAGAACCAGTGTGGATATTGTTGTTGTTTCTGTGGTCCTAGCCACTGTGATGGTGCTAATTTTTGCCAGAGTCAGGAATTCTTATTCCCTGTTAAACAAGTCAGAAGCCATCTTACTGAACCGTATCCAGCTGTTGAACTGTGGAGGCAGTCGGTGGTTAACTGTCCCTTCATCTTGCCAGAGTAGAAGGCAGTCACATTTGGCAAGTGGCTGTTGGACTTAATACACAGAGGTTTTACAGTTTGCTTCCTGTCCTTACCCCTGCCTCATTGCCTTCCCCTTCCTGATGTACCACCTGTTCAGAAAATGACATCAAAAGCAAGTTGTTGAAATGCTTCTTAAAAGAGCTTACGCCCATAGTCTCCCTTTGGAATTTAAAGGAATATGGAATAATATCAGAGTCCTCTCAAATCTGGTGTGACATCATGGATGGCTCTTTTAAGAAGCATTTCAACAACTTGCTTTTGATGTCATTTTCTGAACAGGTGGCACATCAGGAAGGGGAAGGCAATGAGGCAGGGGTAAGGACAGGAAGCAAACTGTAAAACCTCTGTGTATTAAGTCCAACATCCACTTGCCAAATGTGACTGCCTTCTACTCTGGCAAGATGAAGGGACAGTTAACCACCGACTGCCTCCACAGTTCAACAGCTGGATACGGTTCAGTAAGATGGCTTCTGACTTGTTTAACAGGGAATAAGAATTCCTGACTCTGGCAAAAATTAGCACCATCACAGTGGCTAGGACCACAGAAACAACAACAATATCCACACTGGTTCTTTCCTTGCTACTGCTGGTACCGGAACCAAACCCCTGTCATTTTACTCTGTATCATACAGACTACTGACAGCTGATCTCTGCCTGGCATACAAGGCATTCCTGAATCCTGTTTTGATGAACCTTTTGCACATCTGTAAAAAACAGCAGCTCTGTAAAAAGCAACAGCATCAGAATTACCAGCTCAAAAGATCTACATTTTTCTTGCAACATAAATAGGACATGTTGGAGAGACAGATATGTTTCTCAAAGAATTCCCATTCTCTAGAACAGGCTCCCCATCCATGTGAAGCAGAGTTCCTTTCTAAACCTATTTAAGTGCAACATGGATCACAGGATGGGTAATCAGAAAATCACACTGGTCTGGTGCCTATGTCTCTGATGGACAGAGTCAGTAAATCACCCTCCATATAAACAAATGTTTGGGTCATTTTTGGGTTGCATGGCTAGGCGTATAAGGGTCCTAATGGGCGTTAGGCTAGTATACAACTATGAGCCTATGATACAGACTCTTCCACATGCCTTAAAATGGGTGATGGAAAGTCATAAATGTAATGCCAAAAGCTACAAGTTTTCCAGCCTTTTCACCTCACTTGGTCTGAATTGGTAAACAATATTAAGAAAGGCATTAAGGAAAGCTGTCCTGGAATTCTCTGCAAGTTAAGTGAGATGAAGTCAGGTATTCCAGTATAGTCACACCGGTGGCTGCCACCCTTGCTGGACCATACACTGCACTGTAAGCAAGGTGCACGGTCAGATTATACATGGTGGACAGAGTAATTCCTGACTACAAAGCTTATTTTTAAGCTCTGTGTCTAACACCATCTCAAGCAAGTTAGAGATCTCATCTAGAATAGTATGCTGAATCTAAGCATCATCACTTGGTTGTGAAATGCATAAGTGGAGGACACAGATTTGTGTCTTAAAGTGGTCCATAGTTCCTGACTCCTTCTTTGGAGGGTGGACCACAAGGCTATGTAGGGTTGGAATCTTTTCATGACCACTGCAGAGACTGAGAGTCTACTGCACACAAATTTCCAGGCCTTAGGGTAGGGAGGATCTTATCAAGCTTCCTTGGCACAGATGCTGCAATGTCAAGCTTCCATACATCCTGTGTAACAGTCACCATTTCAACTACAGAAGTACTACTCAGGAAAACAAGAGCAGCAACCTGAAGGACTCCTGCTGGACATTATCAAAAGAAAAGCAATATTAACTGGCCAACCCCCTTTAGCCTGCATCCTTTGTGAGACCTTATCATACTTAAGGTCATCAGGGGGTGAAATGAAAGAATTAGCATTGCCTTCTTCACCAGTTTCTGGCTTGGAAGAATCCCATGCAGAATCTTTCATCTTACATTACCTCTTGTCACGTTCCCTCTGTAAAGAACTATACCATGAGAAAAAAGCAGAGGAAGTTTCTTGCTCAGACATCTTCACATTTCTACTGAAGGTTCCCAGGTTTTCTGTCTCAGTGCTGAGCATGACGGGTGGTTCAGCCACAGATCAGAAATAGTCTTGAGTAAAAATCAGTAGCACAGAGGGCACCAAGGGGAGCATTTGTAGTAAGAGCTTCATCACGGAGTCTGAAACTGACCTTGATTCCAGTACTGGCAGCGAGGAACCTGATGCCAAGAATGTGACTCTACACACAACCAACATCAGTGATGGAGGGATAAAAGTCCTCATTCCTATGGCAGGACAGGGCTAATTTCACCTACAGTATCTCAGCTGGGAATTGCTAGGGGTTATTGTGTACTTATTAGATCTGCTTGAGGAAAAACCTAGTTTAAAAGTTGCTATTTTCCTCTTGTATACAATTCTCGCTTTTGCGCGAGTCTTGGCTGACTTAATCAAAGCTATTCACTGTTTGGTGATGATGCTAGAGAATTTGGGGAACTTTGCTTACATCTGAAGCCATCTTTGGCAAGAAAAATAATTTTAAATATTAGTTTTCACTTGTGCTATTTGTTCTCCCTGCATTATTGAAAGTTCTTGTGCCATTTTTTCCTGCCCTTGCTTTGAGTTTCATCTTGCATTTCTCTACAGCTGTAAGGTCTGCTGTATATGTTGCTGCCTATGTTTTAGGCTTCTATTTTGTGGTTCCCCAATACTCAACGAACAACTGGTTTGCATGATGAGCAGCATCACCACATTCAATTACCTGTAGATTACAGTTTTACAGAGCCCAAACCTTTAAGTACCCTCTCTGAAACTTCTACACTCTATTGCTGCTCAAAGACTGAATGGTTTGTGTGCTGAGCAGCACTGCCACATTAGTTAGTTGTAGATCATACAACTTTAAACCAGCAAAACCTCCTCTGGTTCCAAATATCTCATTATATCCCCTTCTTAAACATAAGCAACCATGGACAGGCACTTTCTGCCATCTCTGCAGCCAGCTTGGTGGACATGGGCATCCTGAGGCAATGTAGCAATTGCCTCATGCTTATTGATGACAACTTAATTCTAGAACAGAAAAATACAGTGTGAGAGAGATGTAGTTACACAGCATCACTGGAGGCAAGACATTCAAATACAGACACAAAAAACATCACAGGCGGTCAGTGATGCACACAACACTCACCACACTAAGTTCCAGACACACAGCCCCACATATGCAGAGGTGCTCACATGTAACTTAAACAAACCTCAAAGGCCTCCCAGATGATGTCCACAGCAACTCCTTGTGCACACAAACAAGATAACTCCCACCACAACATATAAAACTACTCCACATATTGTGTCAGCTACTAAGGTACAACACCGCACAATCCAATATTTAGGTCCTAGGAGACGTCACTGTGAGACACACTGATGTCCCTCTCACCAGGCTGAAAAAGGCGAATGTTCCAGTTAGTTGCTATGGACCAGGATTCACTATATTATACAAGCACACAGGTCACTAAACCACAAGTACCAGTATGACTCAGTTATAGTACATTTGGGCATAAATGACCCGAGATGAACCTCCCTGGACTATATGAAGACAGAATGATTGAGCTCTCAGAATATGTGTTGCAGGCCAGAACAAGTCTAGCATTGAGCAGCATCTACCTTTTCCAGAGATAATGCCACAATGCCAACAGAAAACAACCGACTTTAATATAATCAGCTTAGCTATTGGTGTCACTGCAAGGGGATCTGGTATTTGTCAGTCTGGGAGAACATTATTGATAGGCTACGCTGCTTTGCCAGGGATGGTCCTGTACCCATTGCCACTAAGCTTTTAGATATTGGCAAACTCATTATCCTGCCCCATAGAGCCTTTTTTTAGGCATTGCTTAACAGATAAACCTTCCAACATAGAAAAATCTACTAATGATAAGCTAAAGGTATTACTGCTCAATGCTAGGAGTCCCAACAAAAAAACTACACTCCCTGGAAGCACTCCTCAACCTGGAGAATGCTGATGTCTATGCAATTACTGAAACATGTTTCAAAGCCATGGAAAGCACCCCGGCAGTGCAAGGCTATAATATAATCCATAAATTCAGACCACCCACTGCACATGGAAGGACAAAAGGTGGGGGTTATCAATCTACAGATAAGATAAGCACACCTTAAGACTGGTCCAACAATATGGCATGCTTGAGCTACTCAGTGTCCAGCTAACCACAAGTAAAATCCATTACCATATCCTTGTTAGCTAAGGTCCCCCACTAAGACCAAGGAAAACCAAACCTCATACCTGAATGTACAATTTCTTACTATTTAACCCAACAAAACACTTATGGGTGATTTCAAACACTTATGGGTGATTTCAACTATGACCTCCATTAACTAGCAAGCTTGCATGACAACTAATTTTCAAGCTGAAAGATTTCTAGACTTTGTCAACACACATGCCCTGACTGTGCCTCCCACTAGGGGTACAAATATCCCTGACCTGGTACTCACAAACATGAAGGAAAGTACAGTTGTGTACACCTACCATAAATGTAGATGTTCGAGTGTCTTCACTGTTGCAGTCATAACTGTAGGGTGATCCTGCCGGCAGGCAGCCTGAGGTCGGCCAGAATCCCAAAGACTGGGTCCGGCGTCGGCTGTACCAGCAAGCACGCTGACGTCAGAACGCAGGGATATAAAGCTGACAGCCAACGCCATCTTCTCCAGTCTTTCTTGCCCCAGATGTCAGAAGTCCCCCCAAAATAACCAAAAGGTGTCCAAAAAGGAAACACAAATACACCACAAAAGAAGAGGAAGATAAGAGGGGATTGGTGGGAGGGAAACACCGACTGCAACAGTGAAGACACTCGAACATCTACATTTATGGTAGGTGTACACAACTGTACTATGTTCTTCGTGTTTCACTGTTGCAGTCATAACTGTAGGGTGGAATCCCAAAGCTGTGAAGAGGGAGGAGGTTATGCAGAAGAAGGGGCAGCCAGAAGACCCTGCAAGACAGCAGAGGCAAAACCTGCCCTAGACTTAGAATACAAAGGGAGATTGTAGTGCTTAGAGAAAGTATGCACTGAACTCCAAGTGGCAGCTTCCAAAATGTCCTTGGTAGGAACTCCTCTGAGAAAAGCTGCTGAAGTGGCAGCTGCTCTAGTAGAATGACTTCTAACAGTACCTGGAATTTGTTTCCCAAAGTGAGAGTAACAAAACCTTATCCCATGAGTAATCCATTTGGAAATAGTCTGTTTAGAGATAGCTTTGCCTACAGAACGGGAGGCATAAGAGATAAGCAACTGATCAGATTTTCTGTAATCTTTAGTTCTATCCAGGTAAAACCTTAGTTGTCTGTGCACGTCCGAGGAATGTAAAATTCTTTCCCCTTTGTTTTGAGGATTTGGAAAGAAAGTAGGAAGGTGAATAGTCTGATTTAAAGCCACTTTAGAAATCACCTTAGGCATAAATGTAGGATTGGTCCTCAAGGCAACTCTGTCTTGGTGGAAAATAAGGTATGGTTCCACAGCCATGAGAGCTTGCAACTCTGACACCCTTCTGGCAGAAGTCAAAGCTAATAAAATAGCTGTCTTCCAGGATAAGAACTTGATATCTGAAGCAGCAGCAGGCTCAAAGGGAGGTAAAGTTAGTTTTTCCAAAACATAATTAAGATCCCAAGCAGGAACAGGAGGATTTCTGGGAGGTCTTAAATTCTTAGCCCCTCTCAAGAATTGTCTCACCAGCTGGTGAGAGAAGATGGGGGGTCAGTGTTGTAATGAGCCGAGATAGCAGAAGCATGGATTTTAATGGAAGAAAAAGAGAGGCCTTTAAGCAAAAGGTCTGAGAGGTAAAGTAAAATGGAAGAAATGTCAGGCAAAAGAGGATCAGAACCTCGATCCCGCATCCAAATACAAAATCTTTTCCATTTAGAAGCATAGGATTTTCTAGTGCTAGGGCACCTAGCTTCTAAGAGAACATCCAAAACTTGTTTGGGAAAAGCAGAAGGAATCAAAGGTCCTTGTAAAGCCAAGCTCCCAGGCAAAGAGTCTTGATTTGAGAGTGAAACATCTGACCCTGATGATGGGACAGAAGTGAAGGAAACAGAGGCAGACTGCATGGAGGTTCCAAGAATAGGTGTCTTAAAGTTGGATACCAAAACTGCAGAGGCCAATTTGGAGCTATCAAAATGAAAATCTTGGGTTTGTCCTGTTTTATTTTCAGTAACACCCGAGGCAGAAGAGGCAGAGGAGGGAAGGCATATCCCGAAAGATTCCTCCAGCTGAAAGACAGGGCATCCACTTTCCAAGCTGCTTTGTGGAAGGACCTGGTGCAAAAGAGAGGCAGCTGATGGTTGAGATGAGATGCAAACAGATCTATCTGAGGGACTCCCCAAACTGCTGTAATCCTGCTGAATATGTTGGGGTCCAGCATCCATTCGTGAGGATCCAAAAGATTTCTCCTTAGGCTATCTGCTAAGAGATTCTGTTTTCCTGGAATGAATTGAGCTTGAAGATGCAGATTTAGATGTAGAGCTGTGTCCCATAGACTCATGGCTAGTCTGCAAAGGGGGTAGGAGTGAGAGCCCCCTTGCTTGTTTATGTACCACATGACTGTGGTATTGTCTGTGCAAATCAGAAGATGGCCTGGTTGCAAAAGACTCTGGAAGGCTAGAAGAGCATTTTGGACTGCCAACATTTCCTTCAAGTTGATGTGCCAGGTAAGATGCTTCTTTGTCCAGTAGCCCTGCTGGCAATTGTTTACGTAATGAGCTCCCCAAGCATAATCCGAGGCATCTGTGGTTATGATCTGAGCAGGATGAGGTAGACGAAAGGGGTTCCCTTCGTTTGAAGCACAAACCCTGGACCACCAAAGGAACTCCTTTTGGAGGCAGGGAATCAGAGGTATCATAGTTTCCAGGCTGTGGTAATGCTGAGACCATACACTCTTTAGGTACCATTGAAGTTTTCTCATATGAAGCCTTGCATTTGGAATCAACAGGATGCAAGAAGCCATGTAGCCCAAAGCCTGCAGGAATTTCCTTGCAGTGAGCTGAGTTAAAGTAGCCAAGGTCTTGAAAATTGATGCCAGCTGTACCTGTTTTTCTGGAGTAAGGAAGGCCCTTTGTAAGCTTGTGTTTAGAAGAGCTCCCAAAAAGTTATTTGTTGAGAGGGGATCAAATGTGACTTTTTTGTGTTCACTGAGAATCCCAGTAGTAGGAGAAGACGCTGAACAAACTGCAGATGTTGAAGTAAAATATCCTTGCTGTCTGCCTAAATAAGGCAGTCGTCCAGGTAGGGGTAAATATGAATTCCTTGGAGTCTGCAATAAGCTACTACTGGAGCCAGTAAAGACTCTGGGCGCAGTAGATAAGCCAAAGGGCAGTACAGAGAATTGAAAGTGTCTCGAACCTGCCTTTAATCTGAGGTATTGTCTGCGTTCCTGTCTGATGGGAATGTGTAAATAGGCTTCCTTCAAGTCCAATGTCACCATCCAAGCATCCTGGGAGAGCATGGGAAGAAGTTGTTGCAGAGTAAGCATCTTGAATTATGGAATCTCCAGAAATGTATTTAACACTGAGAGGTCCAGAATAGATCTCCATGAGTTTTGTTTCCTTGGGACCAGAAAAAGTCTGGAGTAAAAACCTTTTCCCGTCTCTGGAAGTGGAACAGGTTCTATAGCTTTCATGGCCAATAAGGCGTCCACTTGATTTAAGGCCTCTGACCATTGATGTTTCGGCAGATCCGGCCAGCCCGAAGACCTTGGCAGAGTATGAAAGTGGAATTTGTAGCCTCTTAAAATCACGTCCAAAACCCATTTGTCCTGGGTAATATGAGTCCAATTTTGGTAAAAAAGAGAAAGTTTTCCTCCGAGAGGGGCTTCCAGGCAAGGAGGACCTGTAGCCCAACGGAAAGAGTCATTGGGTCTGCTTCTTTTGAGATTGAGGTCTGTCTTCTCCCCTTCTAGGTGAAGAAGCAGTCCATTGTCTGGACCTGTAAGAGGCCTGAGCTTGCCCCCGACCTCTGGAGCGTCTATATCTTCCCCTTTGAGGCCTGTCAGACGTGGGAAAAGACCAATTTTTGGAGGGCCAATTTCTAGAAAATCTAGGAGGCTGAACTTGTAAAAAATCTTTAACAGTCTGCATAGATTTTGCTTTTTCTTCCATCTTTTTAATAACCTCCTCAGCCTTGGATCCAAATAAAACATCATGCTGAACAGGGGCATCTAACAGCTTAGCCTTAACCTGTTCTGGTAAATTCTGCTCACAAAGCCAAGCATGTCTCCTGATAACAGTACCAGAGGCAGCAGCCCTGCAAGAAGCTTCTAAGGCATCAAAACCACAATGTAAACTGTTTGCTAACTTGTTCAGTTGCATGCAATACACCCTGTAATTCCTTGTCCTCTGCACATGCAGGAAAGGTAGAGAGTTTTTGCTTTAAAACAGACAAAAGAAATTGCTGATACTTGAACACGTAAAACTGGCAATTTAAAGCTCTAATAGAAAGGGTAGCAGAAGTGTAAACCTTCTTGCCCCACCTGTCCAAGGCACGAGAATCCTTTTCAGAAGGGATAGGATTTTTAGAAGAAGCGGCCTTAGCAGCCCTAGAAGCCTGAGAAATAGTTTCAGGATCAGCAGAAGGGTTCTTAAATAAGAATTGATGGGAGTCAGGGACTCTGTAAAATCTAACAGGCTTAGAAGGAGCAGGCGGCAAGGAATCAGGATTTAGGTTAGCTTCAGAAAAAGCATCATCCACAATATCAAGTACAGGAGGAATAGCCAAAGGTCTGTGTTGAGGGAGAAGGAGAAGGAGAAATTCCCTAAGTCTCTTCTTGGAAGCAGAGTAATCCTGACCTTCCCAATGAAAATGCTCCCTCATCTCATGTAAGGTTTCCCCAAAAGAGAAATCTTCAGGGGGAGAAGCAGAGGGAATAGAGTCCTCTGCATCTGAATCCTCATAAGGAGGAAAAGAATAATCCTGGTCAGAGGAAGAGACAGAAGACACAGAAGCCTGATCAGAAGAATCATAAGGAATATCCTGTCTAGGCCTTTTTTCTGGAGGAGGGTGAGAACCCCTAATCATTGTAAGTAAATCTTCAGCCATCCGAAGTAATTGCTTCTGGGACTTGGGAGCTGTATCCGAGGAAGCTTGTGAAGAAACCCTTGGTTTAACAGGAGTCTATGACTTTGCCTTTGACTTTGTAGAAATAGTGATATTAGAAGGCCTGAAAACCCCCTCAGAAGCCGGTACCTGCACAGCGGTTCCGGACCCATCTGAAGGAGCGACGTCCGAAGGTCCTGCAGTAGTTAAAATACTAGGCCTAGAAGGCTCTCCATGGGAGTCCGTGTCGGCCATCGGTTCCGAAGTGGCGGACGACAGGGGCTGCAAAAGCGCCTCACTGACGACCGCCGAACCCGAAGCTGGCTCCGGCTGCAAAATATCATGTTTGGACCTCGGAGGCCTATTCTTGTCTTTGCGTTTCTTTTGAATTCCGATTGTCGGTAAAGTATCCGACGACATCCTATAATTGAATCGTCTACCGAAATAACTCAAGGCCCAATCATACCTACGCTTGATAGTACGAGAATTAAACCTGGCACAGAACCGACAGCAAGAAACGTCGTGGTCAGGGCCTAAGCAAGGTACACAGTAAGAGTGGAAATCTTTATGAGGTATTTGTTTCCCACACGATATACAATTATTAACTTTTTCTGACATCGGAGGAGCAAGAAAAAAGTTTCCCCAATGGGGTACCTAGCTTGAGAAGAGAAGTAGAGTAGAAAACTTCGGACCGAAGACAATCAAAGCACGTTGTCTGAAAACGCCAACCAACGACTTGCGAGCTGCTTTCCACCACACGGCAAGAAAGACTGGAGAAGATGGCGTCGGCTGTCAGCTTTATATCCCTGCGTTCTGACATCGGGGTGCTTGCTGGTACAGCCAACGCCGGACCCAGACTTTGGGATTCTGGCCGACCTCGGGCTGCCTGCCGGCAGGATCACCCTACAGTTATGACTGCAACAGTGAAACACGAAGAACATCTTTGCACACCCAAGTGTAATGTCCTCACTGGTTCGACTGGATCGAAAAGCAGTTTCCTTTGCAATAAATATAAAGCTAGAACCCCCATCAAATCCCAGAACCTTTAAGAACTTTTCTAAAGCTAACTACCTCCTATTAAGTGATGGCAGAGCTTACTTACAAAATCACCAAAACCCATAAAATACAGAGGCCTATGCAGAGGTGTACACAGAAGCACTTGTACAACCATATAAAGGGCTGCATAGAAATGACAGTACCAGACCAAAATAAACACCAGTTAAACTGCAAAAGCAAGTCATCCTGGTGAGCCCTGGTATAAATAGATTCTACAGCAAAATAAAATACTTTCCAGAGGCAGGAGGGAACATGCACAACAGGAAAAAACTCTCTCATTAGGTTAAACAAGCAAATCAGGGGACTAGTCAGGTTTTCAAAAGCCAGCTTTGAGGCAAAAATACCCTCCTAAGCAAAGGATAACTATAAGGCATGTTTCAGTTATACCTCCAATCTTAAGGACAACACCCAACAATGTGCAACGTTAGATGCAGAGTCTGCCACCTATACTCAGCTAGAAGATATAGCAAATCTATGGGCCAATAAATTCATCTTGAATTTCACCCCCTCAATCACCTCTGATTACCCTCACAAAATACCGTCCACCACAAAAGCCAGGTCGTCACTGCCCTCTCTAAAGTTAAACAAATATAGCCTCAATGGGTACTGACAACATCCCAGGATACCTCTTAATTAGCCTGAAACACAACCTATCAGGCCCACTAGGATCTCTGTATAACCACAGCCTCCAGACAGGCTTTGTCGCTGGGTAATGGAAGACAGCAATGGTCATCCTGCTGCATAAAGGGAGACCATCAACAGACAAAAAATTACAGACACATAAGCCTGATTACTCTCATATGCAAGGCCATGGAAAGAATCATCATGAACTTGATAAAGAATGACTTAGGAAATCTCCAAACATTGGAATCAACCCAGTTGGCTTCAAAAGGGACATCTCATGACTGCTCAGTTTGGTGGACTTCTTTGAGAAGTTACCAAGGCCATGGATGAGAGTAAAAGAGTGCATTAGATGTAATGAAATCCTAACCTGTACTGTATCTGGAGCTTTTCTCCCCGGGCCTCCACTGAAAAAGGACCTGTGTCCAGTCGGACTTTCCCGGTTAACAAAAGTAAAATAAATAAATAAATAATGCCTACCTTGACCTGGCTAAAGCATTTGAGACAATTCCCGAATTGGGCATTGTAGACAAACTCATAAAATTGGGCATAAATCACTACATTTCCAGATGAATAGCCAATTGGCTCATGGACAGGATACATGTTGTTAGAGTGGGGGAATCCAGATCCAGCAAGATACAGTTACTAGCGGTGTATCACAGGATTCAGTGTTGGGACCTCTCCTGTTTGGAATACAAGTCTCTGAAGTCAAGGCTAATGGAGATGGCTTTTGGTTGACCAAGATTCCTGATGACTGAAAGTTGAGGCAATCACTGAATCTCTCGAGACAGGAATCCTTCAGAAAGGTCTGACTCAGACAAGTAACTGGTGCCAGAAAAAAGGCCTAAAACTAAATGCAAAAAAATGCATAATTATACCCTTTGGGTCACTGAATACCCCTGCAAATTAAATATTAAAAACACACCCCTAAGAGTGGACCTACTGGTAAACAGATCTAGGTACATAGACAGTAACTTGAACTTTGATCACCATGTGTCCATGGTGGTGAGGAAGTCCTTCTGTGTGATACAGCTTATAAGTAATGGCATGTCATCCAGATCCAAGGAGGTTATAATCCCTCTATACTAGACCATCATCAGGCCAATAATTGAGTACAATGCACCTTTTGGTATGTACCTCACCATACAATTTCACCAAATCGAGCAGCCTCAGAGGTTCCAAACAAAAATTACAGGGCATAAACAGCATGTCCTATGTGGACTGTCTAAAAGCCCTATCTTTTTAGTCTGTCTCCTACCAGCTTTTAAGGGGTGCTCTATGCTTAACCTATAAGGCATTCTCAAATCCAGTCCTATTGGAATTGTTACCCATCTGCAAAACAAACAGCATGAGGAGTACCTGACCCAAGTATCTAACTACAGTCAATTAAAATATGGTTTATCAAAATTCTTGCACATTTTATAATCAGCCTGAAGATGGACAGCACATAAACGTCTCACAGTTGAAGTCTCTGTTGCAGTGGGATTTTACAGCTATTTTAACCTAACATTTCTTTATAGCAGTAGCTGTTTTCTTTAACATACTTAGTTAAGCACAAAATCAATGTTCCACCTACCAAAAGACTGTTACTGCAGGAAAATCAAAAACTTGTCAACAGGCAGCAAACAGCAAAACTGAAGTCTTCACATGCCAAAGATCACACAGACACATTTACAGTCAGTTTAGAAAACTGACAGTTCACTTTCTTGAAGGCTTGGAGCACCCACCAAAAACACAATAAGGAGACATACAGACGCCGTCCACAAAGGCAGCATTCCAACTGGGAAGCAATCAGGATAACCAAGTGCTACGAAGCAGCAATGTTGACTGCTGCAAATGTGTGTCAAATAATGCACATTTTTTTCCTTTTTTTTTTCAAATATATTTTTTTATTGCATTTCACTTCTATTTAAATACAAGAAAAGAATGACACAGAAAATATACATACAAGCTACTTGGAATATCAAATTTCAGTCGTCCAAATATGATACACACAACATAAATCATAAATGTTAGGATAACAATTATACAGAATTGTCTAATAATCAAGCTGCTCTTAATGAGCTGTAAAACAGACATTTACATAAAGATAGTATACAACATATTGAAAATGTGACATTAAAACATTGCAACCAGATATTCTAGTCTACCTAAATAAACATTCTGTCTTGCACTAACTATGTACAATACATACATTCATGTCACCTTAATGTTCATCTTATAATGTGTTTGCCATGACCTGTACACTGTTATTGCGGGTATTTCTATAATAATTGCCTTTAGTTTCCCTTAATTATGTAAAGTAATATTGATGGTGAAGTCCCTTGGTCATAAATCAATTTTGTCCTAAGATTTCTACAAGCGTTTTCTGATGTTTCTGATAGTAAGATAGTTTTTTTTGGCTTCTTGTAATTAATTTGCTGGCTAATAAGAATTTTAAAGCCATTCCTTTAAATTCTTCCCATGTGATTTTACTTCTATCTAACCAATTTTGGGCTGTATATATGATTTGCTCATTGCACACAAAGTGACTACGATGTGTTTATTTTCGTATGAGAAATTATTAGGAAATATATGTAAAATTGCCATTCCCCATGACAGGGTAGATTTGGTGTATCCCTTTTTTTCTAACTTGGTTCTTAATGAATGCCACAGCTTGTAAACATTTTTACAGCTCCAAAAAATATGAAGGGTGTCAGCAACACTGTTTTGGCATATGGTACAATAAGGGGAGTGGGAGGGATTAATTTTGCTAAGAAAAAGTGGTGTGTGATACGCATTGTTATTGATCATAATTTGGGTATAAATTAGTTTTTTAAGGGGAGTTAATTTCAAAGTAAGTTCAATAGCATCAGATTTTTGTTCATCAGTTATCTTATTATTTTTCTCTTCCCAAAATTTGGAATATAGAATTGCATCTTGATATTTAATTTTTGTTATTAATCTATATGTATTTGATAACATTTTAGATCTCGACAGTAGCAGGTTAATAATTTGTTGATATACCTGCATGTCTTGGTTGTCTATTTTGACATTCATAGTAATTGTGTTGATCAGGTATATTAATTGGTTGATTATGGTATTATAGCTTTTATTTACTTCAAGTTTTTGTCTAATATTGTCAACTGAGAAACTTTTGATCTGGTATAGGTCCCATACAGTGATATTTTTAATTTTTGGATACTGATTCTGATTTAATATTGTATTGTTTAATTTAATATTATTTAATTTAATATTAGGATTAAGGTGTACTGGCTGTCCCAATACCAAAGTATCTTTAAGATTTAGGGAGGCTACCAGTTTTTGAAATATTACTGCGTTTCTTATTATTATGGGATGAACTTTAAAATGCTTTAAAGTCTTAGAATTTAGAATGGGTACTGCTCTAGGGTTTAAATCGCATGAGATTAGATAATTGTAATATATTTTAATCCATAGTGGATACCATGCTTTGTTGCTGCTCAAAGACTGAATGGTTTGTGTGCTGAGCAGCATTGCCACATTAGTTAGTTGTAGATCATACAACTTAAACCAGCAAAACCTCCTCTGGTTCCAAATATCCCATTATATCCCCTTCTTAAACATAAGCAACCATGAACAGGCACTTCCTGCCATCTCTGCAACATTCAGGACTAAGAAAGGTTTTTTAAACGGTGGCAGTTCGCAAGTAAAATAACACCATCTACCATTTGGTTCACAGCTACCTTTCCATATATTACCATCAAAAGATTTTTTTAACTACTATGGCAACTCCCCTAGAAGCCATATTGTCACCAGCAGCAACAATATATTTCACCCATTTTTTTTTTTGTATCTTTCTCCTATTGCTCTTTCAACATATGCGTTTCTTGTATGAAAGTGATCTCTGCCTTAGATTTAAAAATTAAGTGCATTAATAGATTCTTTTTTTTCTTTTCTTGTAAGCCCTTTACATTCCATGAATCCACAGAGATCATCTAATAGGTACAATACACAGATTACTGGCTTTCAGAATAAGTGGATATATATAGGGACAAAATAACATTTAAAAATTATTAGAATTTTTTGTACATATCAATGGAGTGGATATAAGTGTGACATCACTCCCTTTCAGACCCCCCCCCCCCCCGTGCATACCCACGCTAGCCTACTACTTGAAAGAGAGGTAAAATGAATATTAACAACTATAATACAAAAGGTTTTGTCATTATAAGTCCCAGCAATAAAACATCACATATAACAGCATGCCCACACAAATCATGTATAAAAGATATGCATTCTAACCCTTTGTTCATTTGAAAATAATTAAGCTGAGCATATTTTAACTGAAATTTATATATCTAGCTTAACAGGCAAATAGCATTCTACTCAAAATATAGTACAAAGCAAACTATGGCGTTTTAATTGTGTTCCCACATAGAAGAGTAACAACATACACAACTGATTTTACCTTAATATAGTTTTGTCAAATAGTGTTTGCATGTTCCTTGTTATGCTGGTCATACGTACATTCCTTTTATATATATATATATATATATATATATAGATAGCACTTCTTTTACTTGTTGGGTCTGCGTTTACTGCTACAGTTATATCCCTGGGTGTCCATTTATCATGTAAGAATCAAGCATATATACAACAAAAAAAAAAACAGCATTGTGATCATAAAAAGAAAGAAAATATGAGACAGAAAAACAAAGAATCCCTATATATTCTCTGCTGTACAAGATTGGTATGCTTACACTTGATGCATACTTATTTTAAAGCTTAAGGAAAGCATATTTTAACACGATGTAAAACAACACAGACCTAACTACAATGGTTTGCTTTTCCTAGTATGAGCGGAGTATTTACTGTAGCTGCAACAGCTGCTACAGTTTCTAACCCTGAAGATTTTATTACTCCAGCTTGTATATATTCAGGAAGGAACAAGTAACAAGAAAAAAAAAAATCAGAACCTATATATTACCATTTGTATATAATCAATTAACCTGTGGTACTATTTCTAGGCAAGATTTACCTTCCATATACTTCCATGGTGGTGCAGCGGTAGCGTTGTTGCCTCAGAGCAAGAGGTTCTCTCGTTCGATTCTCGGCTTGGGTTGGGAGTGCCTTCTGTGTGGAGTCTGCATGTCCTCCCCGCGGTCAAGTGGGCGTTCGAAAGACATGCAATGAATGGGCATGCCTTCGTTGAAGGTTGGGCGTCGGGCTGGCAACTCGACACCATAAAAACCAACTGACAATCATTAGCGAACCGGAGTTCCGCTGTGGTGACCCCTAACCGGGAAAAGAAAAAAGACAAACACCACCACCACCATATACACGAGAATCTTCACTTTTTGAGTCAAGAAAAAGTAAATCCACAGGTATTCTGTTATGTGAGAGCCTTACTTTCGTTTTAATTTGCAAACACTGGTTTTCTGAGATGTTTTGGGCTTGAATGGATACTACAGTTTTTCCTTTGAACTCAGCTGTGCTTAATTTTCCTGATTCATGGTTGCAAAGGATTCTGGGTAATGTAGTTCATTGGCGACAGTGTGGAGATGCTACCTAAGCTGGAGTTGGAGTGCCCAAATTAAAAACAATGAATCCAAGCAGAAAACAGGTATTTTAGGTATTTTACCTTGTCATTGAGAGAATTAACATGCCAAAACTACACAGAAGCATATAGTCTTTGCATTAGGAGCCTGTTTGTGTAAAAAAAAAAAAAAAAAAAAAAAAAAAAAAAAAATTTACTTCATGGCAGTTCTTTAAAGGCTTTGAGAAAAGCTGTTTTTGCTTCTTCTTTATTTTTAACTGCATAACTTAAGTCATTGTATTCAAATTGCAGAGTTGCTGGGTATTTCATTTGGAATCTAATGTTTATGTTTACTAAGCAAGTGCAGGATGGTGAAAGAGCTTGTCTTAATTGTTTTATCTGTAGAGGCAGATCTTGAGCAAAGATTATCTTGTAGCCATTCCACAAAATATGTTTCCTTTTTTTTGCAGTTTGAATTATTTCTTGAGCACGTGCAGCATTTAGAATTCTCACATATATTTGCCTGGGGGCATCCGGGGTCAGAGATTTTCTCGGTGGTATGGTAGCAGCGTTGTTACCTCACAGCAAGAGGTTCTCCTGTTCGATTCTCGGCTTGGCTTGGGAATGCCTTCTGTGTGGAGTCTGCATGTCCTCCCCATGGTTGGGTAGTGTTCGAAAGACATGCGTGCGTAAATGGGCGTGCCTTCGTTGAAGGTTGAGCTGGCGTTTCGTAAAAATCTACTGCCAATCATTAGTGGACTGGAGTTCTGCTGTGGCGACCCCTTACCGGGAAAAAGCCGAAAGACAGACAAACAACAATGGTGTATTCTTTCAATAACAATTGTTTGGGATAGTTCTTTGTTTTCAAGAAGGAGAATGAAGATTTCCTTTGCTACATTAGCTAGCTGTGACTGTTTATATTTTTCTGGCATGCCTCTGATGAATACATTATTTCTCCTTGCTCTAGCTTCCAGATCAATCAGTTTTTGTTGCATTTCTTTGACTAAATTTTCAGTGATGGAAGAAGCTTTCTGTATTCCTTCTATCTTTGTCTCATTAGTCAGTATTCTAGCCTCATTTTTGTCCAGTCTGGTTATTATTTGATCCAAGTTATTGCCAAACGCTGTAAGTTTTGAAGATAAAGATTTTATTTCTGTTTGCTGAGGCATTAAAGCTGCTTTTAGTTCCTCCATGTCAAAAGATTGATCAGTTTTTGGTTTCATTTGGTTCTTTGACACTTAGGCTTGAGATTTGATAGTTTTCTGCCTCTTAGTAGTAACTTCCTTGTCTGGAGAAGCAATTTGAGATAGTCTTGTTTTAGATGTGTGTTTCCATTTGGTCCATTTTTCTTTGTTGTGTGAAAGCTTGCTTCTTTTCTTATTTTTTGTAGCTGCTACTTACTGCTTGCAGGCCCAGGCACATGTACAGGAGGCACTGCTTAGTCATCACCCAAATCCAAGGTATGTATTTCTTATTTTTACACTCAGAAGATAAAAATAAGCTTCACTCAGGTAGCGACTTAGGTTTAATTACGCAGGAGTTGCTTTTTTGTAGATTTATACTGTAGCAGTAGCCTTAGATGAGGTTAGATTTTAATTTAGTAGCTGGAGCCAGACGAAGTGTGTGCAGTCTAGCTGGCAGCCATCTTAGAAGTCAAATAATGCACATTATTTTCTTATCTGATTTTCTAACAGTGTTACTCCCATGGTAAAATACAATGCAGAGCACACAAAGTAAAAAATGTTAATTCTTTACACAGTACTAATATCAGAAGTACTTCATTAAAAGCAAACAAATGTAAGAAGCATACAATCATACATAGATTGTGGTGATAAAGCATATAATCCAGACATGAAGACAAGACATCAGCTGATTCTTTTTACTGTATGAGCAGTTACTCTTTTAGAAAGCGCATTACAAAGCACACATACATAAACCATGCCCACACACGTATGCATACATGGGCAACAGTATATAAAAAAAAAAGTAATAAAAGAGCAAGAGTTGAGCCTGGTTGTGTGGCAAAGAGGGTAAAAACCCAAAACATAACCTAGATGAGGTAATTTTGAAAAAAAAAAAAAAAAAAAAAGCCCAGGAACTGGAAGAGATGGGCAAGTAAGATGTAAGTGAGCAAGAAGCAGCAGCTCACATACCTGGGGGATGGGTGGAGTGGTGGTTCAGGCTGGCAGATCACCACCCTGTAAGCAGAGGCTTACAGGACACTGAAACAGCCACAGCGGAGATGTGGGCTTGACAAACCTCACGCTGGTGATGGATGCCCTCACAGCATGCGACAGAAAGCATGCACATGCTCAGGGAGGATGCAGAATTCCCCAAAGTAATGCAGGTGCTCACATCAGCCACAGCAAACTGAGTTTGGGCTTCATTAGAAACATACACATTTTACAATACTAATTAAGGGGAAAGATTTAGGTCTATCCTTTTCCGATGAGCCAAGACAATTCAAGAATTACGTTTCTGAATGTAAAAGCCTTGAATAACATAATGAAACAATTCAGTTTGCATCATCTCAAGCTACATGATCCTTCTTTAATCTTTGTTATACAGCAAGTGGTGAAGCTAGACTTGCTCTCACTGGCAGAATTTTTAGAGAATATGTAAAGGATTACTAAAACAGGATAATATAAATGTTACAAAAACAGTTTCAACATGGATAGAAAACAGCCACTTCAAAAACATTTTCAAAAAATTCAGCATGCCAACCATTATAATGAACAATCCGGACAAAAAGCAAAAGCAAAGACAAATAAATAACTGTCAAAACACGAAAGGCAAATGTTGAATATCAACTGCTATTTTTAAAGGTAGGTTCTTAATAAAATCTTATCTAAAATGTTACTTAACTGCTAAGAAAATAATAAGTTAGAAGTAATTTGTGTCACTACTTTACATACTAGAGACAAATCGCAGTACTCAAGTCAGAAGGTTCAGTGTATGATATAGTTTTAGAAGCAGACATAAAAGAAAATAAGACACTGAAAGAAAGTGAGAAATACATATTCATATATTTTCTGAGAGGCTGATATACTTTTAGGTAGTTTGAAATTAAAAATTTTGGAATAAATCATTTATGGAAGGAAAGGACAAATGTTATAACAGTTAAACCCGAAGGTATTTTCATTAACAGGAGTCAAACACTGCTGATAAAAGTTCTAAATAATGAATTCAATGTATGGTTTACTGAAAAATCATTGCTTTATAATATATTGCATGAAGCAATGTCTTTTTAAAGGATAAACTGCAACTGACAGACAATTATTGAGTGAAAGCAGTCCAGTGAGAGCTAGCCAACTGAATGTAGTGTTCAGAAAAAACATGTTTATATTGGAGGTGGACTTCACTCTTTACACCTTTCATGTAGAACAGAACCAGTTGAAAATGTCCTAATTAAATTAACTCTGAGGTCATCAAACCTTGGAGAAAATTATGATTAAAAACCTCGGAAAGGTCCATTATGTCTGCTGGCCTGAATCAAATAGGCTTAACTTAAGTCAGCAAGATAATTGAATACTCTTTATAAATAATGCTGTAAAAAAAAAAAAACGATTAACCTATATATAGGTGTTCAATTATTACACTGCTATATAAATTTAATTTTAATTGGTAGCAATTATTCACTTTAAAAATGGAAATACCAAGGTATCAAAGAGCTCTTTTTTGGTGGGGTCTGGCATAAATCCTTTAAAAATGAAATAAAGCATCATCATCAGTCTCAGTTTCTCTTCTTTTTTGTAACCAAAAAGATTACCAGGGGTAGTTGCTTGGAAATACACTTCTACTTGAATAAGGGGGGCACTCTACCCAGTGGCCTTGCCTTTGGATGTAAGGATATAATCAAAGACATATTGCAGTTTGACTGTTCAAATATACAAAAAAATTATAATCCGTCAAAAAAGTTAACTATATCACTCGATCTGGAAGGTAAGACACAGTGTACTCCGAGATTACTAAAAACAGAAATAAAAATGAAAACAAACTTTAGGGTAGGCAGGTAGAGGAAATGAATACTTAGTTTGTAGCCTATCTATTGATCTGACCCACTCACTACGAACTGCAGGAATCTTTAATTTCTGAAAGCAATAAACTACAGACAAAAGGGAATAACCTTAAATCTTTTAAGACTAGTCATTTTATATAGTCATGATAAATGAACATTTAAAGGATTAACGACCACCCTATAGAACATGCTGACATTAGACATACAGTATGTACCAGACTCAGTGTTACATAACAAATTCAGTAAGTCACTTTACCCAACAGAAAGCAGTTTTCAATCTACTCTTCATTATTTCAATAATTATTAATTTCCTCACCATAAGACTCATAGCCATCCATAGACTTGACTGTGAGAAGAAGGTGCTGATCTTGGAGATATTCAATATCTGACAGAATAGGCTTCAGCTGCAAAATAGCAAGATACAAAAAAATTTAATTTTTGTATGTTACAATGTGTAAACGACAGGGAAATGTGTTACCTACTAAGGACTCAGGACCTCATTTCTGATATAGTGTGAAGATAAGGAGTATAAAGTCCAATGCGATAAGGCAGAAAAAAGACTTACTAACTTTGTAACTCATTATCTACATTCAACATAACATGCTTTACTGCTGTTTCGTTAGTGTACACCAACACAGCATCATAATCACATGATAAAAACAGCACCACAATTCTAGGCACCAGTGATAAAAGAAATACAAAAACAAAATCCTTATCAACTCAAACACTAAACCAAGAGCTTTACATTCACATATAGCTTAAAAAGCAATGACCTTACTACAATAGTGTTACATGTTACCTAAAGAAATGTCTAAATAATCAAACTAGTCGAAACTTAAAGCAAAAAATGAGGAAAAACAAAATTTTATGTATTGGATGCTCTCACTGTCCACTGCTCATCTACCATCTGTAGTCTATTGAGGAGAAATGCAGTCTGGTAACTTTGAAATCTCAGATATCTAGCCTTTGTAGGGATAAGCCTCATCTTCCAGGTTTAGGCAAAATGTTAGGACAGACAATGCATACAGTCTTTCATTTATGGATATCAAAAGGAAATACCCTATGAAGACAAGCCTTTAAAAAAATACTTTATACCTCAGAGAAGGTCAGTCTTACTCTCAAACTCCAGCCATAACTGGCTGTTTTCAGTTGAGAGAGGTTGACATGCATGTCACAAAAATCACTTGGAGCAGCTCTGCCTATGTCAATATCCATGCAATGGTGTAGCAACTATTCTGCTAAATCCTGGCTCCTACGGACTAACATCCACTGATAATGTACTACTCCAAGCATGTTTTAAACCAATATGCTATTATTTTTGAGGGAAACCGCTTCTCTTTCTCTCCCAATGAGGTAAGCTTATGGCCTGGGAGACCACTGACAAGCTCAGCCATAACACACTAAATTGATGGGAGACTAACAGTGTCCAACTATAAGTATATTTTCCTCACATATACCAGAAGAAAAATTACAGTCATCCATACTACCATTCAGATTGGTTTTAAACTGCCCTGCAAAACTTCTACCTACACAATCCACTAAGACAGGCATCTTAATATAAAGTAGATGCAGAATTGGTCCATTACTTGACATTAAATACCCTGCCTACTAGAATGAGCACAACCTCCACCATGGCAGGATTAGATACAGTGCACAAAGTAAGTGTAAACTCAAGTTCTGAGAAGAATTGGACAGGGGAAGCAGGAAATTAATTCAATGAAAGTTGTGAATTTAAGCAAGTCAGACAATGGTATGCTAAGTAATGCTGTCAGAAGTCAAAATTTCCCCCTTCTCACTTCGGCCCTTTAGTCATAGAACTACCAGTTCTGGTTGCTTGCCATCAACTGTTAACCAAATTAACCGAATCCTGGCCTTATTCATAAGCTGTGGAATGCTTTATATGACATAAAAAAGACAGTGCACACATTACCACTGAAAGGCAATGGACTCTCAGTGTGGAAAAGCATTGTTTTTCACTTAAAGCTGCAGCTAGACATAAGAAATCTTTATTCTTCCTCATCAGAGCACCCCTGTCTTCCATGCCATAGCCTGTTTTTCTTGCCAAATCTACAATTAAATACTTGGGACAAGAAATCTTTGTAAAACTGTATCCCCAATTTCCTTGAGCCATAAAGCTTTTTTAAGTAGAATCCTTGTCCTCTTCCTCTGATGTAAAGTATACAATTATTTCTGCAGGAACTAGAATCACTTCACAGAAAGTCATCTGGTCAAGACATTCTTGGAACAAATGAGTGACAAAGGTGTTGCCAAAACTGACAGATCTGGGTAAATGTAGTTTTGTGAAGAGAAGGCAAACATCGGACAACATTAATAGAACAATGATGATTCAAAGGGAAGCAGAATGTAAGAAAATGCTTTTGTTTTTGGGTCTTGATACAGAGAAAGCATTTGACAGAGTGAGATGGGATATTATGAATAGACCAATGGAAGCATTTACATTCCCTTATACGATAATAAGGTTAATTAGAAGGATATATGAAGGATTGGAGGCAGAAGTTTAAGTGGGAGGGCTCCTTTCTGATAAGTTGTGTGAACAGAGAAGCTAGGCAGGGGTGTCTTCTTTACCCTTTAGTATCTTTATATTCAGAGCCACTGGCAAAGAAAACAAGGGACTCAGAAATTCAAGTATATAATTGTTATGGTAATAAGGAAAAGTTGGCTTTATTTACAGATGATATTTTGTACCTTAAGAATCTAGAAAATAATATCTCAGTATCATGGAACAGTTTGATACGGATGCAAGTCTTTTTTGGATTTAAAATTGATGAAGATAATTTACAGTTGCAGCCTTTGTTTTATGTACCCTGCACACAAACTGTTTCAACAATACACATATTTATAGGGATATGATAAGATGAAGTATTTAGGAGTATGGATTAAAAAAGGCTTCTGGTAAGGCAGCTAAGGATAAGTGGGAAGAGACTAATCAAAACATATTTTAAATGCCTTTTCTGTGGCCTTCTCAAGATACAAATAGTTTTGATCCTCCTGGATGATTTATACTCTCAACTTGTGGTAGTACTTGAGATAATATAGGGTGTATGAGATAATATAGGGTGTATTAGTAATAGTTCCTTTTTAAATATGTCACTTCTTTATATTCTTATATTAAAGATTCCACAGATTTAATACGTAAATTGGAAGATGTAATGTGGAATAACAGTATGTACTGGCTTTAATGGATGTACAGAATTTATATATTAGCATCTAACATAAATTTGGGATAGAGGCTTTATTATACTTTTAGATGACTCTCCTATGTTGTACTATATTATTGAGATAACTGAATTTTGATTAAAAAATAATTATCTTGTGTTTAATGATATTTTTCATCAGTTGGTTGGCACTGTTATGCTTCTTTTTGCTCTTTGTAAGCCACCTTTATGATGGGGTTTTATGAATTAGAATACATTTATAATTCTGAATTTTACTCAAAATAAATAATCAACTATCAAAATAAAGATCTTATTTTTATGTCAAAGTGATTTAGGGACCACACCTTATATTTTTCTTGTCTTAATAATAATAATAATAATCATAACTTTAGATTTGGTTTGAATTTTGTTGGAGAGTTTCATAAAACTCAGATTATTTCTTTAGATATTACTTTATTTCTCTTGCAACTAATTTTCATTTCAAGTTATTTAGGAACTCTACTAGCAGCTTACGGGCTATTTTCATGCTATCAGTTTTCATCTATCCTATTTAGTTGATTCTCTTCTTTAAGGAAAACGTTTGCTTATAAAAGCATTTACAGTTTAAGAGGGGACTTTGTTACTGAGGTTCAGAAAGTTATATCTATGCTTTAAAATAAACATTATTCGGATCATAGTATTGATGAGGCTTATAAGAAAGCTAATGTATTCTGTGTCTATAAATAATAATTTTACTCCATATTTCTAAATGAAAGAGATTTTGTCTCTGAATACAGGGTACTATCTGACAATGTTACTTCACTAGTTAAAAAAGTCTCAGTATTTTACTTAATTATGCTTTTTTTTTAAAGTATATTATATGGTAAACTATCATTTTCTTTTTGTAGAGGTCACAGTGTTTATGACATTTGTTTATACTAACTTTTCTTTATGTCATCATATATATTCCTGTATCCGTCAAACATTTTAGGCACCACCGCCTGTAGTGAGTGCTCTTGCTACTTTGGTTTAGTTCTTAGTTTTTCTAAAATAAATATTATGTTTAACAGTATAAGTAATTATAATTATAATACTGAAGCTGCAGTTATGCGATTAAATGTCATTGTGACTTATTTTATATTGGGGTGACCATGAGGAAATTTTGTTTGAGAGTTGGGTAACATATGTGAGATACTGATCATGCTAAAGCTGATCATCCTTTGAGTAAACATCTTTTGCTCTTCCACAATAAGGATTATTCAGTTTTATTATTAAAGGTGACTGTTCCTGTTTTTCACTATGATTAACTTTTATATAAATAATTAAAAAAAAGACCGTATGTATTTTAAAATATGGTACTTCACAGCCATTTGACCTTAATAAGGAATTCAACTGGAAATATCTTTTATAATTAATTATTTTTCTCATTGCTTGTTTCAATTGATTTTTGTACATTTATTTGATTTTGTTTAATGTTTCATTACTTCCTGAAAGGGTTTTTGCCAAGACACTAGAAGTGATTATTGATGTTTGCCCATTAAAGATGGTTTTTGTGCAATCATACTGGTTTTCATCTTCACTGTTTGTCAACTTGTCATCATCAGCATCTCATTTCATCTTTTAGTCCCTTTAGTTTTACATATGGGTCTAGTATATTTCTGTCAACCAGATGAGAAGTTGTGAACAATAATAAAGAGCTAAATGGATTTATCGGGGGGGGGGAGTTGAGAGTTAATTGGGATAAGGTGATCATTCCAATACTACAAGGTAGTTTAGGATTATCTGATTTTAGGGATATTTTAGAGATACACAGCTAAGGCTCTCATATATATATATATATATATATATATATATATATATATAAAATAGAAGCAGTAGGTCATAATTCAAAGCTAAAAGGGATGATGAATCAGGGAAGTTCAAAAAATAAGGAGAGTGGGATTTTGGAGGCAGATCTTTAAGGAGAATAACAGCCATAGAGAGAATTATATTCATAAATTAACAGAAAGTATTCAAGAACTAAGCCAACATGTGAATAGAGAAAGGAGATTTTACCAATGGGGATGACTGCAAGTAGAAGTGCAGGGAATGGACAAGAAGGGATCATTGGAATTTACTGTAGAAAACTGGCAAAGAAACCAAAGTAATGGCAGCAAATACCTAGAGAGCAAAATGTAATAAAGTGGGATGAGGTCAAGAAGATATCTGGACTGCAGATTAGAGATTGCCTTCCCTACCAGGGACTGATATCAGAGCAGAGGAAAGACAAAGGGATAGGGGAATCCTAAATTAAAGACCTGTACTGGTAGAGTTTTTAGTTGTATCTGGAACTGAAGCTGCTGTTAAAAATGGATAATTATTAGGGAACATAAAACATTGCATGATAAATATAAGAATCAATCAGAGGAGGTTAAAAAGGATTGGGAAGACTGACTGAAAAGAAATTTACAAGGAAACAATAGGAGAACACATATATTACTGCCAAGTATGCAACAAAGTCCAGAAAGGTTTAAGATTTTTACTTGGAAGTGTTTCCAAGGGTATTTTACACCCAAGGCAGTCTTCAAAGAAGCTTTTCCTCAGGTAGACAGGAAAAGTTGGAGGTGTGATGGAGAAGGAAGTGGTAAGTGGGGACATACATTTTGGGAGTGCAATGAGTTGGTATACTTTAAAAATTCCTTACAGAGTACTCTGTCAGAAATATTGGGTAGGTGAATGGCTGTAACTTAAGAAATTATTATAAGTTGTGACACAGGATTTTAATTGCCTATACATAAGTAAGGTTCTGTTTTAATTCTGTTAGCTGCCAAAAAAGCAATTACTAGAAAATGGAATTCAAAGTCTAAACTAACTGTATTTGAACATTATAAAAGATAAAAGAACTGGAAGAGGGATCTTTAAAAAAGGGAACGAGCAAATTTACATACAACTAAATGGAATTTGTGGGAACAATACATACAAAATAATGCTCAGGAGGGGGAGGAGGAGAAAATCAGCAAATTATGCAATGTTGCACTGATGACCATTATAAAAGCTTTGCTAGGTTTAGTTTGTATTTGCAATAGCTAGTGTATGTATCTACCACTTTTGCTCTAAACCATTTTCATTAGAAAAAACACCTGAATGTCACGTGTTCATACATACATAGACATACACAAGCAAAAGTGTAGAGACATTCACATGGAAAAAGTACAGTTGTGTACATTTACCATAAATGTAGATGTTCGAGTGTATTCACTGTTGTAGTCATCAGATTTGGGTTATCCCTGCCAGGGTAGCCCTTGGCCAGCCCGAATACCAGAGACTTAGTATTTCTGCATTGGTTGCTGTTGCTTGAGGACTGACTTCAGGTTGTCAGTGGTACAAAGGTTGCTGATGACATTACATCAGTTTCTCTTGCCCTAACCTGTCAGGAGTCCCCACAGTAGGAGGCCAGGTTCTGGTGGAAGAACCCCACCAGTGGAAAATAAATAGCAATATGTCCCTTGCAAGGAAAAGAGAACAAGGAAGAATGGTAACAAAAGGAGAAAGAGAAAAAAGGGGAATGGAGGGAGGGAAACCAGGACTGCAACAGTGAATGCACTCAAACATCCACATTTGTAGTAAGTGTACACAACTGTACTATGTTCTTTGTGTTTCACTGTTGCAGTCATCACATTTGGGTAAATTCCCAAAGCTGAGGAAATGGGTGGCGGCAGTCAAGGAAGCTAGGGGCTGGCTAGGATGCCATGCAAGACTGCATAGGCAAACCCTGCCCTGTATTTGGAGAAGAGAGGGAGGTGGTAATGCTTGGGAAAAGTGTGAACAGATGTCCAGGTGGCAGCCTCCAGGATGTCCCTCGTGGGGACTCCTCTGAGGAAAGCTGCAGAGGTGGAGGGTGCTCTGGTGGATTGTGTCCTGAACCCCTTGAGGGGAGTCTTACCATGCTGCTTGTAGCAGAAATGGTTTGCTTGGAGATGGCTTTGCCTTCTGCCCCTGTAGCAAAGCTAAACAGTAATTGATCCGACTTTCCGAAGTATTTAGTCCTGCCCATATAGAATCTGAGCTGTCTGTGCACATCTAGAGGGTGTAGAATCCTTTCCCCCCTTGTTCTGCGGATGAGGAAAGAAGGTGGGCAAATGAATGGATTGGTTGAGAGCCACATTGGACACCACCTTGGGCATGAAGAATGGGTTAGTTCTGAGGGATAGCCGGTCTGCATGGAAGATGATGAAGGGTTCCACAGCCATGAGTGCTTGCAGCTCAGAGACTCTTCTGGCTGAAGTGATTGCCAGAGGGAATGCTGTCTTCCAGGAGAGAAACTGTAGCTCTGCAGAAGAAGATAGTTTGAAAGGAGGCAGGGTGAGCTTTTCCAAGACAAAGTTAAGGTCCCAAGCTGGTGTTGGTGCCCTTCTGGGGGGCCTCAAGTTGCTAGCCTGTCGGATGAACTGTTTGATCAAAGGGTGTGAGAAAAGGGGCTGCTCGGTGGAAAAATGAGCATAAATAGCAGAGGCATGAATTTTTATAGAGGAGAAAGAGAGACCACTGTGTAGCAGGTCAGCTAAGTAATCCAGGATGGAGGGCTGTGCTGTACTGGCCCCATTAACCTGGATCCAGGTGCAGAACCTTTTCCATTTATCTGCATAAGACTTTCTGGTGCTAGGGCATCTGGGCTCATGGATAACATCCAGAACATGTTTACTGAGGATGGCAGATTGGTTCAGGGTTAGGGAATAAGCCCAGCTGCCAAACTGAGTGTCTGCAATTGGGGATGCATGAATTCCCCTTCCCTCTGAGTTAGGAGGTTTGGAATCGGAGGAAGATGCCATGGAGGCAGTGGGGACAGGCTGTGCAGCAAGGGGTACCAGTGTTGTCGGGGCCAGTCTAGAGCTATAAGAATGGTCCTTGTTTTTTCCTCCCTTATATCCTGGGGATGTGAGGTACGAGAGGAAAGGCATAGACTGCGAGGTTGACCCAGGGGAAGGACAGGGCATCCACTTTCCAAGCCATGCAGTGATGCTCCCTGGTGCAGAATTTGCTGAGCTGATGGTTGGTGTGGGAGGCAAAGAGGTAGACCTTCAGGGTTCCCCATTTCTGAGTTATTAGGGTGAAGGTACTTCTGTTGAGCTGCCACTTGTGTGGGTTCAGAAGGTTTCTGCTTAACTGATCTGCCAGGGAGTTGAGAAAGCCTGGTAGGTATTGTGCTAACAAGTGTAGTTGCATGGAAGAGGCTGTGAGCCAAGGGGTCATGGCCAGCCTGCATAGAGGGTAGGAGTGTGTCCTTCCCTGCTTGTTGATGTACCACATCACAGTGGTGTTGTCTGTTTTGATCAGGAGAACCCCAGGAGAGAGAAGGGGTTTGAAAGCCATGATCATAATGTATTTATGTCTATTCTAACTAAGAAAATGGCAAAGGTGTTTGCCAAGAATGACAGATATGGATCAATGTGGTTTAGTGGAATGAAGGAAACATCTAACAAAATGCATACAACAATAATGATCCAGGTGAAAGCAGAGTGCAAGTAAATGCTGCTATTGCTAGTGAGTTTTGATACACAGAAAACTACAGTGATAAACTATTTATCCACACATTAGTTGATTTAGCAATACCCATATCATAGGGGACTTCAGATGAATTATTTATGTAGATGGATTAAAAAGGATTATACTAGGACAGCAAGGATATGTGGGAAGAGACTAAAGAATATAACACAAAAACTGAGAAATTGGATGCTCTTGATTATGGATATGGATACTAGGATACAAGCAGTGAAAATGCTTCTGGTCCACTGTGTTTTATGTAAAGGCCAGACTTATTTTTTTTCCACTAGAAGAGATGTTACCGACTGCAATTAATACAGAGTAGAAGGAAGGAAGGAATTTGGGATGGGAACAGGACAATAGTTAAGTGGGTTAAGTAGTTTCCCCCCTAGAACAAGTCTTGTACCTAAAAGCAGGAAGTTTGAATTCGATGTGGAAAAGCATGATAATGAAACAGGGAGAGGGGTCTTCAAGAAATAAGACAGTAGGATCTTGGATGCAGGCCATTAAAGAGAACAACTATACAGAATACTGGATTTATAAAGAAGCAGAAAGTATTCTAAGAACTAAGACAAGTGAAAGGAGAGTTTAACAATAGTGATTGCAAGTCGGATCATAGAAAATATGCAGGAGGGACACTGAATTTATTTGAAAAAAACAACAGTAAAGGATCTAAGGTACTGCGGGGAAATAACTATGAAAGGAAAGTTAACAATGTGGTTTGCAGCCAAGGGGAAATCTGGACAGCAAGTTAGAGATTGCTCTCCCAAATAGGGATTGACAGTATTGGCAAAGAAAAAAGACAGAGGAGTATTAAAAGTGAAAGACCACCTCTGGTTGAGTTTTCAGTTAAGTCTGGAAAAGAAGCTATCTGTTAAAAATGGATAATTAGCAGGACATATAAACACCGCATGATAACTAAGAATCAATCAAAAGAAATTAGAAAAGATTGGGAAGAAAAATTGGAAAGGCAACATACAAAAGAACAGCAGGAAGATGTACATATGGCTTTAAAGCATGCAACAAAGACTAGAAGGTTTTGGATTTTTGCATGAAGGTGTTTCCATAGGTATTTTTATACCTCAAGCCGACTTTATTTTTTTTTTCCTCAGGAAACCAGCATTTACTGAAGTGTGATGGCAGACAGAAGTACCTGGAAAATAGAAGTTATGTACTCATCATAACATTCCATGCGAGTTGTTCATCTCGCCTTGATTCTTAATGATTGGGTTCAGAGCAGATCCTCGACTCCGACTCTGTCAACTGCAAAAGCTTGAGGTCTTCAACCAGCTCGAAGCCAACTCCCTATCCCATGATGCATCTTGATCTTCCCTCACATCTTGTTTGCTGCCAACTGGCTACCTATGACTATTAATATGCCATTCTAAGAACTGGATAAGAGACAATACATCATAAATAAAAGATGTCTCGGACCTCAAGCAGACTGGATGGGGGTTGGAGGGTGGGACGTAAGAATGAAGGTGAGATGAACAACTCACATGGATTATGGTGAGTACATAACTTCTATATGTGAAGTTTTTCTATCTCGCCGTCCATTCTTACTGATGGGTAGCATCCCAAGCAGCATCTTTCTCAGGTGGCTCATGGGAGAATGTTCTTCAGAAAAGTGGAACCAAAGAAAGCCCTGTCCCTGGAGGCCTTGTTGACTTTGTAATGAGTGATGAAGGTATGAGGCCTTGACCAGATAGCTGCTGCATAAATAGTATCTAATGGTAACGTAGCAGAGAAGGCTGATGAGGTAGATACAGCTCTAGTAGAGTGGGCCTTTATTTTTTGTTGTAAAGGAGCATTCACTGAACTGTAAGTGAAGGAAGTGCAATCTGATAACCATCTTGACAAGGTGACTTTTTGTCACTGCAGCACCTTTTTTTGATTCCAAAAAGGACACAAACAGCTGTTCCGTTGTTCTGAATTGTTTGGTCCTGTCCAAATAAAATTGGGAGTTGCCTATGAACATCAAGTTTGTGCAGCATGTGTTTCTTCTTATTTGTGTATTTAGGGAAGAAAACTTTGGGTAAAAATGATGGATTAGTTTGAAGCAAAACTCTTGTCATAATGGAAGATCAGATAAGGAGGTTTGATGGTCAAGGCCTGTAACTCTGAAGTCCTCCGAGCAGAAGTAATAGCTATTAAAAATATAGTCTTCCATGAGAGATATTTCAAATGACAGGATGAGGCTCGTTCAAAAGGAGGCAATATAATTTGGGAAAAAACAAAATTTAGATTCCATGGCATGGCTGGAGTTTTGATGGGTGGTCTCAAATGAATAGTACCCCTGAGAAAAGCTTTAGAGAGTCGATGTGACATGACATTAGAACCTTGGACACCAAGATGAAAGTTTGAGATTGTTGCTAATTGAACTATAATGGTACCTGCAGTGGCCCCTTCATTGAAAAGTTTAGTCCGAAACTCCAGGATAGATGAAACTGAAGATAGGTAGGCATCAATATCATTCTGAGATGCCCATATAGAAAATCTCTTCCATTTGCCAAGATATAATTTTCTGGTAGATGATTTATGACAGGATGTTAAAATATGTTGAGTCTCGGCTGAGAGGTTGTAAATCCTGGCTATGTTTAGAATTCAAGCAGCCAAGCTGTTTGAGGGACTGAAGAGAAGGATGAAGAGCCCCTGATGAATGGGTCAGAAGATCCAGAACTGGGTCCAGGATCCAAGGTTCTTCCAACAGATGAGGCTGAAGGAAGGGAAAATAAATTTGATGAGGCCAGTAAGGGGCTATTAAGATTATGGTCCTTCCCAGAGTCTTTGCTTTCTGTAATACTTTGGGTATTAGGGGGAAAGGCATAAAGGAGACCCAGGGGTCAATTGTGTACCAGTGCATCCCTTGGGGCATCCCCTGGCGGGGGGATTAGGGTGAAGTAGCTGCTGCATTTCGTGTTCATTGGGGTTGCAATGAGATTGCAGCAAGGCTGGCCCCACCTGCGCAAGATCCTTTCCGCTACTTGTTTCTTTAGGGACCACTCATGAGGCAAGAGAACTGCCCTGCTTAGCTTGCCTGCTATCATATTGGATTTCCCTGGGATGTGCATTGCTATCAGAAAGCGCTGGGTGGAAGTTGCTCAAGGCCATACCCTCAGGGCCTCTCGACACAGGGGATAAGATTTGGTTCCTCCTTGTTTGTTTATGTACCAGACCACTGACATATTGTCCGTCTGAATTGCAATTGTTCCCAGAGGGAGAGAGTCTTGAAAGGACTGCAATGCTAGGAGTACCGCACATCTCCAGGACATTTATATGCAGATGAGCCTCGTGCTTCTTCCACGTGCCTTGGGCTGTTCTTCCCTGATAATGCCCTTTCCCCCCATCAAGGAAGCGTCCGTGGTCACCCTGGCTCTAGGAGTGGGTAGAACAAATGAATGGCCTAAAGTTACTTGTTGGGATGTCAGCCACCACTGAAGGTCCTTCTTGCACGTATTCGTTATTATGATTTGGTGTGACACTAGAAGTTCCTGAAAGTACTATTGAGAGAACAGGAGCCATTATAGTACTCGCATGTCCATCCGACACAGAGGAATGGCTATGATCACTGCCTCCACTGTTCCTAGCAATTTGAGTACCATTGAGACTGGGACTTTTGTCTTTGGAAGCAGGTCTAAGATTTGTTTTTGTAAAAGGCAAACTATTTCTGGAGGAAGGGTTAGGGTCATTGTGACTGTATTTAGTTCTGTTCCTATAAAAACAGTCTGCTGCGATGGCAATAAGGCAGATTTTTCTGTGTTTACGGTAATCCCAAATTGATTGCAGAGATTTAAAGTTGTGTCCCTTGCATGTATGAGTTAATGCCTGGTGGTGGCAGTAAGGAGCCAGTCATCAAGGTATGGAAACACCTGGAACCCCAAACGTCTCTGGTGAGCCATGACTACTGCCATGCATTTGGTGAACACTATGGGGGCTGTAGTAAGACCAAAGGGCAGAGTGTGAAATTGATAATAAATTGATAACGCTATTTTCTAGGGCAGTTTGTCTTTGATTTAACCACTGCATGTAGTCGCTAGTGGTTCTAAAGCAATAGCTACCGCATTTAGAGTTTCATAAAGCCAGCATTTTGGTTGTGTTGTTCTGCAGTAATCTACCTTTGATTTTAGCAACTGTCTTCAGTCGCTAAAAAGGTCTTGCACCACGAGTCCTATATTTATGGTTCCATGGCAATTTACCTAAGCTAGGGCTACTGCACTTCGTCGCCAGATATTTTCAAAGCGAAATGTTTGTAAGAGCTGCTCTGTTTAACTTTTGTCTTTGATTTTGCCTACTGCATTAGTCGTTAAGAGGCCTGACACCTTGTGTACTGTTAACAATATTTATACCATTCCTTGATTTCATTCTGCTATTAGTTGCTATGAGGCCTACAAGCATGAAATAAGTATACAGTTGTTTTTATTGTTGCTTGCTTTTGATTTTGCCTACTGCAGGTAGTCGCTAAGAGGTTGTTTCTTCCAGTAGGAATACTATAAACGCTGCTCGCCTCTAGTTATACCCAGCACAGGGTGGATAGCATTATCTCCCAATACATTTTCTTTACAGCGTTAAATCCTATTACATTTTTTACTGTTTAAAAATACTCTGCACTGACTCTAAAACCTTGTATGTACATATATCTACTTTATACTGGTAAAGTGAATGAACATGTGCTAATGTATTATAACTGCTGATGCTAGTAATGACTATTTCTTTGGAATACCTGTTACTGTGACTTGGAAATATATATTTTTTCTCTCTCTCTCTTACACCTATACTCTTCTTACTTTGGTACCTCTCTACCCACTCTATTGCTAACCACCTCTGCTCTTTCTGTTACCTTTTGTCTCCTAACCCTCCTTTTCTTTTTTTGTATTGCAGCATTAAAGCCTAGTGCTCCTCATCGGGTGTCCCCTCTTCTGCTGGCCTATCTCCCTTGTCTCCCAGAAGCTACAACTCAGGCTATTTGTGACGGCACCCAGGAAGCACCCCTAGCTCCTCTTCAGTGATGGTTTTTGAGTTCTAAACTCTCCTATACTGACTGTATGTCCATATTGCTTAATTATTTTATGTTTAGTCCTTTGGTGGGCAGCACACACGTGGCACCAGCTTAGGTTGCGTTTGTCCCTTGCTTTCCTGCATTATAGTAATCACCTCTTCCCCTTTATCTATTATTACTACTCCCTCCGCCCTGGTTGACCTGAAGTCCCCCTCGTCTGCTAGCCTTACTATTGCTGTGACGCTCCACTTGCCTTGCCTTTTCTGTGTCCTCACTGTCTCTCCAGTACCTTCCTGGCTATTGCACTCCTTTCTCTGGTTTACTAAACGACTATATCCTGAATATTTCTATTTACCTACTCTCAAATACCCCTCAGTGTCCCTCTGTAAACTGTACATTTTCTTACTTTACCTTGTACCTGTTATATTCCTGCATACTGCCTTTACCTTTCCTTCTCTCTTTACCTAACTCTTCTATACTCACTGATTAAACTACGTAGTATATGAAACTCGTAGTGTTTCAGCTTCCCTGCTTAGCTGATTGATTACGCTCTCTTCTCTAACTGTTTCTGCCCCGCTCCGCTCCCCTCCCTACCCCCTTATCCCACCCACCCCACGTACCCCTAGCCTTATACCTCACTTATCCCTCCCACTCTATATTTACACCTATCCCAGACTCCTACCTCATCTGTAACTCCCTCCCAACTTTACCTTCCTTAATTACCTCTCCTACCCACCCAAAGCTAATTACATACTCTGACTCTTAAGCTTCTCTTACTTAATCTACAATATCAGCCTAGGCCCCTTCGTCTATTCCTTTCACTCTCACCTCAACATGTCCACTAAAGATTATAAACCTCCACCCAAGACCTCTGTAACAGAAACTACTCTGTTAAAGCTAACACTTATGCTCATTACTTCTCTTACTCTCACACTACCCTACTTCCTGACCTGTTATGAATTAAATCCTAGCTACCACTTTAACTACTCTCCCAAACATACTGCCTCTGAAACTGATAGCCTAAACTTCACTCATGTAAACATTACTTCTACCTCTAGCTATCTCCTAGCCAGATATCATAGGCTGTCTCACATTAAAATTCAAAATCTCTGGTTTAGGAAACTAAAATACTTACTAAACTGTCCTAACAAAGCTTACCTGGAATTTAACCACTCTACCTTGGCAGATGGGGACATCCACCCCAACCCAGGGCCCGTAACTACTTCATCTGACACCATACCTGCCTCACTAAACTCATCCCCTCAACTACAAACCTCCAATGCAAATACTCTACTCATAGGGCACCTTAATATCCGTAGTGTCAATAACAAAACCACCCATCTCCACTCCATTCTTGAATACCACTCCTTTGATATTCTCTGTTTGACTGAAACCTGGTTAAAACCCTACACTCTAGATAATGAAATCATTCCTCCAGGTTACAATATCTTGAGACTCGACCGCAAAACTAAAAAAGGCGGGGGAGTGGCACTACTATTTAAAACCGAACTAAATTTAACATTAGTACCCCATGAAAAACTGGACATTAACAATACCGAGCTTCTTATCTCAAAGCTACAATTAAACCCTAAAAAAGCAATCTATATTATCTGCATATATCTACCTCCTGGAAATAACTCTACCTCCTTAGAAAACATCCTCAGTTGCATTACTTCCACCTACCCACAAGAAACTATAATACTTGGAGACCTCAACCTTGATTGGTCCTCAATAAACACTAATAACCCAACTTCTCATATTAACCTCCATGGCTTTACTCAGATAATAAACACCCCCACTAGGATTAACAAACCGAACAACAAAGAAAGTATTCTAGATTGGATTCTCATTAACAAACCTCAACTAAACTATCAGTCCGGAACGCTACCCGATGACTTTAGTGACCACAATCTAACCTATATTATAAGACAAAAAAATGCCTCTAACAATTCTCCAATGTATAAGACCCTACGTGATCTCAAATGCTTCAACCCTATTCAATTTAAAACTGAACTAAGTGCCTGCAACTGGAACCCACTTAAGACACTTCCTCTTGAAGAAGCTGTTCTATACTTTAACACCACATTCCTAAAAATTCTAGATAATCATGCACCAAAACGTTCCATCCGAATTAAATCTAAACCTGCCCCATGGCTATCTAAAGATACAAGACAAAAAATGTTACTTAGGAACAAATATTGGAAAAAATGGCAAACCAGCAAATCTCCCATAGACCAACAGACCTTTAGGCACCTAAGAAACAGTACCAAAAGAGCTATCTTCTCTGATAAAAAGAATTATTACAGTAATCTCCAGCAAGCAAAACACAATAACCCTCAAAAATTCTGGTCAACCCTAAACAGACTTCTTCACCCTGGACAGACTACCACCCCATCCCCTTCCGGGTCTGAAAAGAATTCCTCCCTTGATACTGCCAATACTTTCAACTCTTTCTTTATTGATACTATCAATTCCTTAGCCTCCCATCTCTCTAGTGACAACACTAGTATCCCTGACCTTACATCCCTCAATCTTCCAACCTTTAGGCTTCAACCCATCTCCACTACCTTTATACAGAAATGTATCCACAAACTCAAACCGTGTACCCCCTCGGCAGACCAGCTTCCATCTGAATTCCTTCAAAAAGCAGCCTCTGAAATAGCCTACCCTATATCCATCCTTATTAATAGAACTGTAAATGAAGCAACCATACCTGACATATGGAAAATTTCTCACATCATACCCTTACATAAAGGAGGTAACTCCTATTAATATTCTAATTATAGACCCATTGCTCTCTTGTCCCCACTTGCAAAAATCATGGAAAAATGTGTGCACCATCAGTTAATGAACCACTTAATAACAAATAACATTCTCTCTAACTGTCAACATGGCTTTAGGCCTTTTCATAGCACAACTACCGCTCTCCTCTCCTTTACAGACTTTATTAACAAAAATCGCAATAATAACATCCTGTCTTCAGCTCTTTTTATTGACCCGTCCAAAGCCTTTGACATGGTCAACCACTCACTCCTCTTAAACATTCTTGAATCCCTATCCTTAGAATCTAAGGTTGTCCACTGGTTTAGATCCTATCTCACTAACAGGAAACAGGCTGTCCTCTGGGATAACAAACTCTCATCTCTTCTCCCAATTTCACTCGGGGTACTCCAAGGCTCTATTCTCGGACCCCTTCTTTTCTCCCTCTTTATAAATGACTTACAAGTAGCTATTCCCCAAGCTATATGCATACAATATGCTGATGACTCCACACTAATTTGCTCTGCTAAATCCATTTCTGAACTACAAACTAATACCCAAACTGTATTTTCCAAAGTTGAAACTTGGTTCCTAAAACATTGCCTCCTCCTAAATGCAAAAAAAAACAAACTCTTACTTTTTAGGCCTACTACCAGATCCCCTACATTAGACTTCACTATCTTATCTAATAATGGAACTCTTATATCTCCTGACTCTACTACTAAACTGCTAGGAGTCACGATTGACAACAATCTTTCCTTTGACTGTCATATCAACAATACCATTAAATCTGTAAACAGGAAACTTGGCTCTCTCTATAGAATTAAAACTTTCTTAACCTCCCCAGCCAAAGTTACTCTTGCCCACTCTCACCTTATTTCCACTCTTCTCTATGCCTCACCAATCTATACTAACCTCAAGAAAAACAATCTCTCCAAACTGTCTACCACTTACAACAATATAGCTAGATTTGTTACTGGTAAGCCTTTCAGAACTCACCACTGTCTGAATCTGCAGCAACTTAACTGGCTTGAACTGACAAACATGCTGTTTCTTTCCCAACTCACGTTTGTCCAAAGAGCTTTCTATCAACCTCAAAACACACCTGTACTTTCTAACCTCTTAACCCCTTATTCTAATCTGAACTCACTCAGATCATCTAATAAACTGCTAGTCACCTTAACCAAATCTAATAACCTAGCTGGTGATTCCCTCTTCTCAAATTCCATTGGTAAACACTGGAATCAACTTCCTACCGAACTTACTTCCATTGCATCTACTGTTCTGTTTAAACAAAAACTTAGAATTTACCTTATAAGCCACTGGATGTACCCCTGCTCTAATCCTGATTGAAAGTTAATTTCCTTAGTTAACCCTCTTTTTTCTCTCCCTATTCTTTTGTACCTCCTGCTTTCTCCCTTAGTTCTCTTCCTCTACCATTTATGGACCTCTCCCCTATATCTTTCCTCTATATGGTTATGACTATATTCCAGAAACTATATATCTTTTATAAATCTGCTCTCTCCATCTATCATTGTTTCCTCTTCCTTGGTCTTCCACTTTCTCTTCTTGGTTTTAAAAGATGTAATAAGCCTTAACATGTTGCTATTTACATTGTCTAGGAATTTAAAGTCATTTTCTTTTGGTAATTATTTTCATTGTCAAAGTCCTAGCTGAGTGTAATCTGTTTTGTTATACCTCGTTGTCTATATGTGGAGCTTTTCTCCCCGGGCCTCTGCTGAAAATGGAAATATATCCAGTTAGACTAGCCCGGTTAACAAATGTAAAATAAATAAAAATAAATAAATAATGACTGGCTCCCAGCCGGAAGCCTAGATGATCCCTGGATGGCCTGTCTATTTTTATGTGGTAGTACACCTCCTGGAGATCTATCGAGCACATCCAATTGTCTTTCCCCAGAAAAGGGAGTATTGATTATAGCGTGATCATCCGGAACTTTGTCTTTTTTACCGACTTGTTTAGTCTGCTGAGGTCTAGAATAGGTCTCGAGTCCCCCGTTTTCTTTGGAACTAAAAAGAACCTTGAGTAAGTTAAGGATCCTCTCTGGTCTGCTTGGACTGGTTGGATGACTCTTTTTTTCCAGCACACTTTGGTCCTCTATGGCTGCTTGTTCTCTGTGACTGGGTGGAACATCTGGGATTTTTTTCACAAGAGGCACGGTGTGGCAAAGGGAACTGAGTATTCTCTGGATATGATACTTTGTACCCAGCTGTCTTTGGTTATTTTTAGCCAGGTATCTGGGTACAAAGAAAGGCGTCCCCCGACTGCCTCCAAAGATGGACAATAGGGCTTCCTCTCAGGAGAGCTGATAGGGCTTCCCAAGGAACTGATCTCTGTTGCCCTGATTCTGTGGACCCCCTCTGTCGCGTGGATGGAGTCTTCCTTTATTTCCCCCTCTGCCTCTAGAGGGGGGTCCACCACGAGTGTCCTGGAAAGATACTTGAGATTTAAGGAACCACATCTTTCCACCCCCCCTCCCTATGGGCTAAGGTCTACTCAGGGAAAAAACGTACTCCGACGGCAGACAAAGTCCTTCCGTCTTTCTCACTCCTGGATAAGTATTTCCCTCACTTTCAGTCCAAAAAGGGATGAGCTGTCAAAAGGGGTGAAAACAAAAGAAGACTTAAAAGGTTCCGCAAAGGAACATAGGTGCATCCAGAAATGCCTCCTAAGGGCAATTCCTGTATCTGCTGCTCTGCAAGTTCCATCAGCTGTGTATGACACCAGACGCATGGAAGAGTTCACAACAGAATAAAGAGTAGAGAGCTGGGGAGTTACCTTGTCAGAAACCCCCATCACTACTGAACCCTGCAGGGAATCTCCCAGTTCCTTCAGGAGATTCCTTTGTAACCTAGTGAAATGTGTGAGATAGTTCAGCGATTGAAGGACAAAAGCCGCTGAACTAAACATATGCTTCCCATACCTGTCCATGATCCTGGACTCTATTAAAAGGATGAACAGACGTAGATGTTTCTGATCATTCCTTCTTGGTGGCCGCTGCCACCACCATAGCATCAATGGGCACTCCTTTAGTGAGAAAGGTTTTGTCTTGAAGACAAGTTATAAATTTATTAGGCCTCCTGGGAACAAGCTCCATGGTATCCGGAGACTCCCATGCCCTCAGACAGAGTAACTCAATCAACTCATCAAAGGGTGGAGACACCCAAGAGGCGGAGGGTTGAGACCAAAAACGTCTTCAGAAGAACTGACTCATCTTCAGTAGGGTTAAGGGATTTCCAGCCACCACTCTGTTTAAGAATTTCTAGGATATCTGCGAATGAGATATCCTCTGAGGGGGACTGTGGGGACCCTTCTGACTCATCTAAGTCAGTATCCAAAGTGATGTATTCCTGTGGGGAGTCCAGATGCTTCCTCTTGCAAAGTCTCTTCCTGGGAGCCTCTTCAGTGGAAACTTCTGGAGAGGTCTCGGAAGAGCATGGCTCGCCCAATGGGGCTTACTGAGGCTCAGGATCTCTATGCTTTAATGGAACATGTGTTGTAGAGGTAGACACCGGTGCTTTAAGGGAGGGAGCTGCTGATACTGATGGAGTGGTTGTTGGCGTGGACAATACCCTCATCATGGTGTAGAAGGCTCCTTGGCCCCGACGCGAGGAATCCCCTGGATCCAAGGATTCAAAGGGCTCTCCTGGTACCAGGACGGAGGGCTCCAAGCCTGAGGTCAGAGTCTAGCTCACTCGAGTCAAGGCCAGAGAGGCAAAGTCAGAACCGTCAGTTCGACTATCCTCCCCGGACCCAACCGGCGAGCGTCGGCTCTGAGATCCCTTGGTCGCCACTGAAGACATCAGGGCAGTCGGTGCTAACAACCTAAGGTAGGTGTCGGCCCCAAGGGCTCCACGATCATCAGTTCCGAGCTCTCTGGCTCCGAAACTTCGAGGCAGATCAGAGGAGGAACAAAAGATGGTGGGGGAGAACTTGTGTTGGCTCCGAGTCCCAAGGGTCGGTGCCGATAAAATATTTGCAAGCGCCGGTATCTCAAAAAGCCTCTTCACCACATGGTCCACATCCAAATCAGAAAGTCCACTTGAGGCCCGAGAAGAATGTGTGGATGAAGCCACCGATTGTAAGATGGGGGATTTCAATGTAGGAGATACTGGCTCCAAAGTCGGGGACCGGCTCTTAACCAAAACAACAGTCGGCTCCATTGGCTGTGGAGCCGATGTTGAAGCTTTACGCGACCCAGTTTTTGGAGTCAGACTTTTTCTCGGCTCCAAAGATGTCTTCGAGTGATTGTCAGACTTATCCAGTGATTCTTGGAAGGAGGATTTCAAAAGACCTCTATCCATGAGTTTCCTCTCCCTCTCATGCAACACTTTAGCACTAAAAGAGTGGCATATAGAACAGCTTTCTTGTAGGTGCACCTCACCTAAACAATAGACACAATCAGTATGTCCATCAGCGATGGACATCTTTTGCCCACATCTTGAGCATTTTTTAAACCCAGACTTGGATTTTTCTTTCTCCTGATGAGACATTCTATCAGTAATCAACAGAAAAAAACTTCTACATGTACAAGAAAAAACACTCAGAAATATAAAAGTCCCCAAGAAATGAGTAGAATAAACCAACACTAACTCTTAATACTGCAAGATTTCTAAGATAAAGTGAAAAATATGTAATTATCTAAATACAGAATAGATGTCAACAGCACACAAACTCTTACTATCTAAATATCAAAATACTTGGCCCATAAATAAAAGGGCTCTAACTCAGAATGCACAACTATGAAGAATAAGAGATAGGGAGAGGCTAAAGGCCTAAAAACAACACGGCCACTTATAAAGTACAGTTGTGTACACTTACCATAAATGTAGATGTTCGAGTGTATTCACTGTTGCAGTCATCACATTTGGGTTATCTGCTTACAGTAGCCCTCAGTCGGCCTGATTATCAAAGTCTTGGGTCCTGCATCTGTTGCTGTCTCATCTTCCATGACGTCAGGTAGTCTGGGGTATAAAGCATGCAGCCAACGCCATTACGTCAGTTTTTCTTGCCCCAGATGTCAGTTGCCCCCCTAATGGGAACTAAATATATATATATATATATATATATATATATATATATATATATATATATATATACACATACACACACACACACACACAAGGTTACACCTCCAAGAAAAAGCAAATACACCAAAAAGCTTTTAAGCATAATAAAGGAGAGTAAAGGTATAGCCAAAAGAAGTCAGGGCGCTGGAGGGAAGGTAACCAGGACTGCAACAGTGAATACACTCGAACATCTACATTTATGGTAAGTGTACACAACTGTACTATGTTCTTCATGTTTCACTGTTGCAGTCATCACATTTGGGTAGATTCCCAAAGCTAAGGATGGCAGGAGGCATTTAGATAGCATTAGGACCAGCTATAAGGCCCTGCAAGTCTGACGTGGCAAAGCCAGCTCTGGATTTAGAAAAATTGGTAAATGGTAACGCTTGGTGAAAGTATGTACAAAACTCCAGGTAGCAGCTTCTAGGATGTCCCTGGTAGGTACACCTCTGAGAAAGGCTGTAGAGGTAGATGCAGCCCTGGTTGAATGGGGTCTAATCACCTGTGGGATAGGTTTTCCATGGTGTTTATAGTAGAAATGAATGCAATGGCCTAGCCATTTAGAAATGGTTTGCTTTGAAATTGCCTTCCGCTCTGCCCCTGCAGCAAATGCCACCAGTAGTAGTTCAGTTTTCCTTTGAGGTTTAGTCCTGTCCAAGTAAAATTGAAGTTGTCTGTGCACATCTAAGGAGTGCAGTAGCTTTCTTTTTTGTTCTGTGGATTAGAAAAGAAGGTTGGCAAATTAATGGACTGATCAAGAGGCACACTCGATACCACCTTGGGCATGAAGGAGGGACTGGTCCTGAGGGACACTCTGTCCGCATGAAAGATGATGAAAGGCTCCACTGCCATTACTTCTTGTTGAAGTAATTGCTAAAAGGAAGGCTGTTTTCCAAGAAAGACATTTTAACTCTGCACTTGCAGCTGGCTCAAAAGGAGGAAGAGCGAGTTTTTCCAATACAAAATTAAGGTCCCAGGCTGGAGTTGGGGCTCTCCTGGCTGGTCTTAATTTTTGGCCCATCTGAGGAACTGCTTGAGCAGTGGATGAGAGAAGAGGGGTGATTCTGTGTTGTAATGAGCTGAAATGGCTGAGGTGTGAATTTTGATGGAGGAAAAAAGGCCCTTGTGAAGCATCTCAGTTAAATATTTAAGAATCTGAGATAAATTGGGCGCTGCTGTGCCCATCCCTTGAGTTTGGTTCCAGGCACAGAATCTTTTCCATTTTTCAGCATAAGATTTTCTAGTACTAGGCCTCCTTGCCTCCAAAATGACATCCAACATTTGTTTACTGAGGGATGGTAAAGGAGAGATTAGGAAATTAGCCAGGTTGCCAGGGTCAGGGTTTGAAGCTGAGGGTACAGAATCTGGCTCTCCTGCTGTGACAGCAGGGTAGGGGTCTGAGGCAGGTGCCATGGAGCCAGCAGTGACAAACTGCGCAAGAGGGGGTACCATTGTTGGCGTGGCCAGTCTGGTGCAATCAGTATCGTCCTTGGTTTGTCCTGTTTGATCTTTAGTAGTACTTTATAGAGGAGAGGCAGAGGAGGAAAGGCATAAACCGATAGATTTTCCAGCTGAAGGACAGAGCATCCACTTTCCAAGCTTGTTTGTGGGGAGTCTTTGTGCAGAATTTGTCCAACTGGTAGTTCTGGGGGGAGGCAAATAGGTCTATATCTGGGCTCTGGGCTCCCCCATTTGTTTATCAACATGCTGAAAATCTTTGGTTCCAGTTTCCATTTGTGTGGCTCCATGAGATTTCTGCTGAGTTCATCTGCCAGTGTATTTACTATTCCTGGCAGGAATTGAGCCTGTAGATGCACTTGGTAGCTCAAGGCTGTGTTCCAGAGAGTCATGGCTAGTCTGCAGAAGGGGTAAAAATGGGTACCCCCCTGCTTATGTACCACATAACAGTGGTGTTGTCCATCCTTACCATTGATTGTCCTGGAAGAATGTGGTACATGAAGGCTGTCAGAGCATTCTTTACAGCTAACATTTCTTTTTGATTGATATGCAGGTGCATTTGACTTGGGTTCCATTTGCCCTGAATGCACTTCCCTGCCAGGTGAGCCCCCCATGCATAGTCTGATGCGTCTGTTGTTAGGGTTTGAATGGCAGGGGGTAGAGTGAATGGTACTCCCTTGTTTTGGTGGCAGGCCTCTGCCCATCAAGGAACTCTAACTGTAGGCAAGTTATGATAGGGATCATTGCTTCTAGATCCTGAGAATGTTGACACCGTAGGCTTTTTAGATACCATTGTAGTTTCCTCATATGCAGTCTTGCATATGGAATTAGTAGAATGCAGGAGGCCATGAACCCCAAGGCTTGCAGTATTTGCCTTGCAGACAGCAGGGTTTTTGTGGCCATTAGTTTGAAGTAAGTTGTCAAATGAATATGTTTCTCTGGCATGAGGAAAGCCATCTGGGAAGTTGTGCTCAAGCTTGTTCCCAGGAATATAATTTGTTGACAGGGTACCAGATGTGACTTATTTTCGTTTATGGTTACCCCAGACAGGTTAGCACCTTTTGTACAAATGCCAGATGATTCATACGTATGTCCTGGCTTTCTGCCTGAATTAGACAATCGTCCAGGTATGGGTATATTTGAATATTTCTTTGCCTGCAAAATGCAATGACTGGAGCTAGGCACTTTGTGAATACCCTGGGCGCAGTAGATAAGCCAAAGGGCAGTGCAGAGAAAGTACAGTTGTATACACTTACCATAAATGTAGATGTTCGAGTGTATTCACTGTTGCAGTCATTACATTTGGGTAATCTGCTGGCAGGTTACCCTCAGTCGGCCTGATTAACAAAGTCTTGGGTCCTGCGTCGGTTGCTGTCCCTTCTTCCATGACGTCAGGTCGTCAGGGGTATAAAACATGCAGCCGATGCCATTACATCAATTTTTCTTGCCCCAGATGTCAGGTGCCCCACAAATGGGGAGCAAATAAAATTAAAAACACAAAAAATATACCTCCAATCCCAAAAGCAAATACACCAAAAGGGCTTTTAAGCACAGTGAAAGAAAGTAGAGGTATAGCCAAAGAAAAATAGGGGGCTGGAGGGAGGGTAACCAGGACTGCAACAGTGAATACACTCTAACTATTTATGGTAAGTATACATAACTGTACTATGTTCTTCGTGTTTCACTGTTGCAGTCATTACATTTGGGTAGATTCCCAAAGCTATGGTTGGGTGGAAAGAATTATACAGCATTATGACCAGATATAAGGCCCTGCAGGACAGCAGTGGCAAAGCCAGCTCTGGATTTAGAGAAAATTAGTAAATGGTAATGTTTGGTGAACATATGAACTGAGCTCCAGGTAGCAGCTTCTAGAATGTCCCTGGCAGGAACAACTCTGAGAAAGGCTGTAGAAGTAGATGCAGCACTGGTGGAATGGGATCTGATCCCCTGGGGGATAGTTTTTTTCATGGTGCATATAGCAGAAACAAATACAATGGCTTATCCATTTGGAAATGGTTTGCTTTGAAATCGCCTTTCCCTTTGCCCCTGCAGCAAATGCCACCAGCAGTTGTTCTGATTTTCTTTGAGATTTTGTCTTGTTTAAGTAAAATCTCAGTTGTCTGTGTACATCCAATGAATATAGAATCCACTCCCCCTTGTTCTGTGGATTGGGAAAGAAAGTTGGCAAATGTATGGTTTGCCTAAGAGCCACACTGGATACCACCTTAGGTATGAAGGATGAATTGGTCCTGAGAGATACCCTGTCCGCATGAAAAATGATGAAAGGCTCCACTGCCATAAGAGCCTGTAATTCGGACATCCTTCTAGCTGAAGTGACTGCTAATAGGAAAGCTGTTTTCCAGGAGAGAAATTTTAAGTCTGCAGTAGCAGCTGGCTCGAAAGGAGGGGAGAGTGAGCTTTTCCAATACAAAATTGAGGTCCCAGGCAGGGGTTGGAGCTCTCCTGGGTGGTATTAAGTTTTTGGCCCCTCTGAGATGCTGCTTTAGCAGAGGATGAGAGTAGAGGGGAGGCTCTGTATTGTAATGAGCTGAAATGGCTGAGGCATGGATTTTTATGGAAGAAAAGGACAGGCACTTGTGAAGCATCTCAGTCAAGTATTGTAAAATCTGAGGAATGTTGGGCACTGCTGTGCTTATCCCTTGAGATTGATTCCAGGCACAGAATCTTTTCCATTTGTCAGCATAAGATTTTCTAGTACTAGGCCTTCTCGCCTCCAAAATGACATCCATCACAGGTTTGCTGAGGGATGCTAAGGGTGCATTTAGGTGATTAGCCAAGCTGCAAGATTCAAAGTTTGGAGCGGAGTGTGCAGAATTTGGTTGTTCTGCTGAGATAAGGTGTCTGAGGCAGGTGTCACGGTAGAAGGTGTGACACATTGCGCAAAAGTGGGTACCAGTGGTGGCGAGGCCAGTCTGGAGTAATCAAAATCATTTTTGGTTTGTCCTGTTTGACTTTTATTAGAACTTTGGAGAGCAGAGGCAGAGGGGGAAAGGCATAGACTGATACGTTTTTCCAGTTGAAGGATAGAGCGTCCACTTTCCAGGCTTTTTTGTGATGAGTTCTTGTGAAAAATATGTCCAACTGATAGTTCTGGGGTGAGACCAAAAGATCTATGTCTGGGCTCCCCCATTTTTTTGTGATGAGTTCTTGTTCAAAATTTGTCCAACTGATAGTTCTGGGGTGAGGCCAAAAGATCTATGTCTGGGTTCCCCCATTTTTTTGTGATGAGTTCTTGTGCAAAATTTGTCCAACTGATAGTTCTGGGGTGAGGCAAAAAGATCTATGTCTGGGCTCCCCCATTTGCGTGTCAACATGTTGAAAATCTGCGATTCCAGATTCCATTTGTGTGGGTCCATGAGATTTCTGCTTAGTTCGTCTGCCAGTGTATTCAGCTTTCCTGGCAGGAATTGAGCTTGTAGTTGTACTTGATAGGTCAAGGCCGTGTTCCACAATGCCATGGCTAGTCTGCAAAGAGGGTAGGAGTGTGTACCCCCCCCGCTTGTTTATGTACCACATAACCGTGGTGTTGTCTATCTTTATCATTAGTTGTCCTGGATGAAGCAGTCCTTGAAGGCTGTCAGTGCATTCTGTACAGCTAGCATTTCTTTTTGATTGATATGAAGGTGCATTTGATTTGGGCTCCATTTGCCCTGACTGCACTACCCTGCCAGATGTGTCCCCCAAGCATAGTCTGATGCGTCTGTAGTTAGGGTTTGGGTGGCAGGGGATGGTGTGAATGGCAGTCCCTTGTTTTGGTGGCAGGCCTCTGCCCACCATAGGAACTCTAGTTGTAGGCAAGGTATGACAGGAATCATGGTTTCCAGGCTGTGACAATGCTGACTCCATAGACTTTTTAAGTACCACTGAAGTTTCCTCATATGCAGTCTTGCATATGTAATTAGAAGAATGCAGGAGGCCATGAACCCCAAGGCTTGCAGTATTTGCCTTGCAGAAAGCAGGGTTTTTGTGGCCACCTGTTTGAAGTAAGTCACCAAATGAATTTGTTTCTCTGGCATAAGGAAAGCCATCTGGGCAGTTGTATTCAAGCTTGCACCCAGGAATGTAACTTTTTGAGAGGGTACCAGTTGTGATTTATTTTCGTTTATAGTGTACCCTAGGCAAGTTAGAACCCTTTTACAAATGCCAGATGGTTTAGAAGAGTGTCCTTGTCTTCTGCCTGAATTAGACAATCATCCAGGTAGGGATATATCTGAATATTTCTTTTCCTGCAAAATGCAATTACTAGAGCCAGACACTTTGTAAAGACCCTGGGCGCAGTAGATAAGCCAAAGGGCAATGCAGAGAACTGTCAATGCAAGTAGCCTGCTTTGAAGCGGAGGTATCTTCTGCAAGATTCCCTGATTGGGATATGAAGATAAGCCTCTCTTAAATCTAGAGTTGCCAACCAGGCATCTTTGCCTAGCATAGGAAGTAACTGGTGAAGAGTCAGCATCTTGAATTTTGGAATGACCAGAAAGGTGTTTAGAGTAGATAAGTCCAGGATTGGACACCATGATTTGTCTTTTCTGGGTACCAGGAAAAGTCTTGAATAGAAACCTTGTCCCTTTTCCTCTTCTGGTACTGGCTGAATAGCCCCCATGCTCATTATTTATTTATTATTTATTATTTTACATTTGTTGACCGGGCTAGTCTAACTGGATATATGTCCATTTTCAGTAGAGGCCCGAGGAGAAAAGCTCCAAGATAAAGTGAAAAAAAAAACTTAAAGTCATTTTAACATAGGACTAGAAGAAGAATAAAACATATTGAGATATACATTGCAAATTACAAAATAAAACCTTGGAAGGATAAAAAGTAATAAGGTAACTATGTAGATGCATCCATTATGTACTATGCTTCTAGCAGGTTATAGTATGGAAATCAGAGAGGACAAAGCAAAGAGCTTTAGAGCTAGAAAATTTATAGTAAAGTAGTATGAAAAGGAGGTAATTATACAACAAAGAAGGACAAGTGATGAAAGAGTAATTATGTAAAATATGCAACTAGAGTAGAGAAGAAAGAAAAATCTTCTGTAAAGAGAATTTGGAGAGACAGAGGATAGTATAGCTAGAGAGAGAGAGAGAGACTTTGTTTAGTAGTAAAGAACTTTATTAGTAAAGAAAATGTATTTGTTCTAGAGTAGTGTAAAAGGTGGTATTTATAGGTTAAGAAAATAAAATAGTACATATGTAGTCAATAGTGGGAGAAACTTAGGTAAATCTTGATGGCTAGATGCCTAGTCTGGTTTAGAACAGGGGCACAACCAGTGTGTTGTTAGGTAAAGTTTCACTTTGTTTTTAAAAAGTGAGGGAGAGGGGAGAGAGGAAAGATCACTGGGGAGAAGATTCCAAGTTTTTCCAATAGCATTAGAAAAGAGAGATTCTCCAGCCTTGTTATTGGGTTTAGAGGTATGTACAAGGTGTTTGTGAGAGGAACGTAGGGATTTCAGATTTATATATGGTGTGATGAGGGTGGATAGAATAGGAGTAGAGGAAGGTTTATAAAGGGTTTTATGGGTAATGGTTAGTTGGTGGAGTTTAATCACATTTTGTAGTTCCAGCCATCCAAGCTGTTTTATATTTATGCAATGGTGGGTTCTGTAGGGGTTACCTGTAGCAAACCTAGCAATATTGTTATAGGAGGTTTCCAGTTTAAGGTTCTTTTTTTAAAAGGTTAGTAAAAATTGGTGATGCATAGAAGAGAGTAGAGATTAGATGAGTGTGTGCTATAGTTGTTCTAGCAGTGGGGGAGGAAAGGTCTAATCCTATATAGGGAGCCCAGTTTTTTGTTGACAGTTTTTATTGTATTATTGATATGGGTGTCAAAATTGAGGTTGTTATCTATGATAATGCCCAGAAGTTTGGTGGTTAGGTCTGGTGATATAATGGTACCATTAGTGGATTTAATTGAGAAATCCAATGGGGAGGAATTTTGAGTTGGAGTAAAGAGGAGGAGTTTAGTTTTATTAGGGTTCAAAAGAAGGCAACGCTGTGTAAACCTTTGTTCAACTATGTTAAATGTGTTCTGGTTAAGAGAGAGAAGTTCAGATTTGGATTTGGCTGAATATAAAAGTGTGGAGTCATCAGCATATTGTATGCAAGTGGCTTGGGGGATGGCTAGATGAAGGTCATTGATGAAAACTGAAAAGAGAAGAGGCCCTAGTATGGATCCCTGAGGGACACCTATGGTAACTGGTTGAAGGGTAGAGAGTGCCTTATCCCAGATTACTGCTTGTTGTCTATTATCAAGGTAGGACTGGAGCCATTTTATGGAAGGTGTATCTAAAGAGAGGGATTTGAGTATGTTTATGAGAATCTGGTGATTGACCATGTCAAAAGCTTTAGACAGGTCAATGAAGAGTGCAGAGGAAAGGTAATTAAGGTTGCGGTTTTTATTTATACAATCTGTAAAGGACAGGAGGGCAGTGGTAGTGCTATGTGAGGGTCTAAAACCATGTTGACAGCTGGAAAGTAAGTTATTTTTGGTTAAGTGTTCAAGTAGTTGCTTATGGATGCATTTCTCCATGATCTTTGCCAAAGGTGAAAGAAGGGCAATAGGAGGGTAATTAGAGAGTTCAATGGATTGTCCACCTTTATGAAGAGGTATGATATGAGATACTTTCCATAGGCTGGGTATTTGACCTTCAGTGAGAGTCCTATTGATCAGAATAGAAATGGGATAAACTATAGCTTTGGCTGATAGGTGTAGGAAGTCGGCAGGTAGTTGGTCTGCAGAAGGAGAGCAAGGTTTAAGTTTTTGTAATAGGGTCAGAATATAGGAAGTTGGGATGGGTTGTAAATGAAAAGGAGGAGGTGGGTAGAGTTATAGGAAGGGAGATTAAAGCTATTGGGTGATAGCTGAGAAGCTAGAGTTTGGATAGTATTAGTAAAATAGGTATTAAATATGTTGGCTGTATTGATGGGGTTATTATAGTCAGTATTTTGAGGGTTAGGAGTGGACGATTTACCTGGATGGAGTAATTGGTTAACGCTAGTCCAGAATTTATGAGGATTGTTTTGATGTGGTTGTTGGAATTGTAGGTAGTAATTTTGTTTATCTGAGAGTATAGCTTTCTTAGTGTCATTTCTTAGTTGTCTGAAGGTTAGGTGGTCGGCTGGGTTTTTAGTCATTCTCCATTTTGCCCAATATTTGTTTCTAAGATGCATTTTGTGTTTAGTTAATTTAGAAAGCCATGGGACAGACTTGGTTTTAACTGTAATAGATCTGGTTGGTGCATGTTGGTTAAGAATGGCTAGGAAGTTAGAGTTAAAGTAATTGATGGCTTCTTCTAAAGGGAGATGTTTTAAAGGAGACCAATTACAAGTTCTTTTTCAAAGAGCTCAGGGTTAAAGTTCTTTTTGGTTCTGATATTTTTAACAGATGTTGAGTTGGGAGAGAAGGTTTTGTGCCTAATAATATAGGTGAATGAGTGGTCACTTATGTCATCAGGGAGGGTTCCTGAGTCATAGTTATTGTTGATAAGTAACCAGTCTAATATACTTGATTTTTGGCTAACTTTATTGGTCCTGGTGGGGTATGTAATGGTTTGTGAAAAGCCATATGGGTTGTAGGGAGGTTGCTACAGTAGCATTTCAAGTCAAAGTTCATATCTCCCAGGATTATGGTTTCTTGGGGTAAGTGTTGGGATAGCCAACAAAGAATATGTTCCATAGTGGCAATGTTATTGCCAGGAGGAAGATACATACAGATGATATTGACAGATTTAGCATTGTTAATATGAAGTTTGGTGATGAGAATTTCAGCATTAGTATCTAGTGGTAATTGGCAGTTCTAGGTGGATAGCTGTAGGCTTGATTTAAACAAAATAGCTACTCCTCCACCTTTCTTAGCTACTCTGTCAAGTCTTAGTATGTTATATCCAGGTGGAAGGATTCCGTTGTCTTTGGTAGTAGGTTTTAGCCAAGTTTCAGTAAGACAGAGTATATCAAAGGCATATAGTTCTACTAGGGCTTGAAGTTGGGATACTTTGTTGTTTATGCTACGTATACTGAGATGGGCTAGTTTGAGAGAGTTGGATAATTTATTAGGGGAATTAATAGGGTAGTAATTTTGGTTGGGAAGAGTAGGAGATGTTTTATTTGGACCTGGGTTAGGATGGATATCTCCATCTTTTAAAGAGAGTAGTAGTCCTATATAGCTAGGGTTATTGATTTTGTTATATAAAAATGGATTTTTACTGAAATTGATTATGTTATATTTGATATGTGTTATTCTGTGATACTCTGCAAGTAGGTAGTTGGATGAAGATGTTGTATTAGCATGGCTAAGATGCAGTGGTAGCAATAGAGCATTGGTTTCCTTGTTAGGGTAGTGAAGTTTAGGATGTAGGGCATATTCACAGGTGGTGAGTAAATATGATAGGGTAAAAGAGAATAGTAGTAGTGGCGTCAGTAAAAGTATGATGTAAGGTGTAGTAGGTGGTTTATACAATGTACAAAAGTTATTGGATGTATATAGGTAAAGTTTATATAAAAGTAGAAAGTATGTTGGGATAAGTAGGAAGGGAAGAGGTGTGGTTATCCTTGTCTAGGTGTAATTGGAGAAAGGAAGAGGTGTGGTTAAGATAGTATAAGAGTAGGACCCCTGAGGGTGGGTGGGAATTGGGGGTACGGAGGGGAGCGGAGTGAGCCCGCAGGGCAATGGAGCAGGTACAAATCATGAGGGAAAGTACTTGATTCTGGGCCTCTGCCCACTGACTTGGGGGCAGGTCTACCCATCCGTTTGGAATTGGCAACATGTGGAAATGAAATCTGCATCCCTGGGATACTATATTTAAAACCCATTTGTCCCAGGTTATAAGTTGCCAGTTTCTTGCATGTAGAACCAGTTTTCCCCCCAAAGGGGCGGCTAAAAGGTAAGTGCTTGGTAAGTGTAAAGGGAAGTTACAGAGACTGCTTACCATAAGGAGGCGTCTTGTTGTTTCCAGATTTGGAAGAGGAGGCACCCCATTGTTCTGTTCTGAAAGTCCCTTGTGACTGAAACCTGGAGCCTTTGGAATGTTTGGGTTTGACTTGAGTGGCTCTCGAAGGAACTGGAAAGAACCAGTTCTTAGTAGGCCAGTGCCTACTAAATCTTGGAGGTTGCAGTTGTAAGAAATCTTTCACAGTTTGCATAGATTTAGCTTTATCTTCCATCTTTTTTAAAACTTCTTCAGCCTTATTATCAAAGAGACAGTCCTGTTGTAAAGGAGCATCCAACAATTTTGCTTTAACATGATCAGGTAGATTTTGTTCTTTGAGCCAAGCATGCCTTCTTAGCACAGATCCAGTTACAGCAGCCTGCTAAAGGCCTCCAAAGAATCAAAGCCACATTGCAGAGTATGTTTTCCAATTTGTTCAGCTGAATGCAATAAATCCTGTAAATCTTTGTTTTCCACACAGTCAGATATTAACATCATTTTCTGTTTAAGCAGTCCCATGAGATGCTGTTGATATTTTAGCATATGAAATTGACAGTTTAAAGCCCTGATTGCCAAGGCTGCAGAAGTGTAAACCTTCTTACCCCATCTATCCAGCGCCCTGGAATCTCTATCAGAAGGGGTAGGATTTTTAGCTGTAGAAGCCTTAATGCCCTTGGGACCCTGAGAAATGGTTTCAGGATCTGCAACAGGATTTTTGAAAAGGAATTTGTGGGAGTCAGGGACCCTGTAGTATCTGTCTGGCTTACAAGGAGCCGGAGGCAGAGAATCAGGAGCCATACTAGATTTTGAAAAAACATCATCAACAATGTCTAGAACAGGAGGTATAGCCAAAGGCCTATGCTGAGGAAGAAGAAGAAAATCCCCAAGTCTCTTTAGATTCAGAGAAATCCTGACTTTCCCAGTGTAAATGTTCCCTTAAGTTAAGTAAAGTTTCCCCAAAAGAAAAATCCTCAGGGGGAGAAGCAGAATGAATGGAATATTCTGCATCAGAGTCCTCATAAGTAGGTATAGACAATTCCTGCTCATTAGAAGAGTCAGAAGAAATAGAATCCTGCTCATAAGAATCATAATCAATGTCTTGCCTAGGCCTCTTAGAAGCGGGGGGTAGGCTACCCCTGATCAGAGTAATTAAATCTTCAGCTATTTTGATCATTTGTTTTTTAGGCATAGGGGCCTGCACATGTGGCCCAGGCGTCATTTTTTTAGGCATAGGCCGAGATTTTGGCATTAGTTTTGAAGATGGCATTGGTCTAATATACAAATCTGTAGGTTTGAAAACACCCTCAGAAGCCGGTGCCTGCACAGCGGCTCCGGACCCATCCAAGGTAGAGACATCCATGGGTTCCATAATTGAAGCATCTCGTGGCATACTGGATTCCGAATTGGTCTCAATAGAGGCCTGCGAATCAGAAGTAGTGGGTATCAGGGGCTGCGAAAGTGCCTCACTGAGTACCGGCGAACTGGCGACTGGCTTAGGAGAAGCGTCATCGGCAGCTTTGGACCTCAACGGCCTGTCTCTGTCTTTTTCTTTGCGTTTTTTAGGTATTCCGGTAGTCGGATTGCTAACAGATGACATTTCTGGATAATTAAAGCATGAGCTAAAATATTTAGAAGCAAAAATGTACCGACATTTGATAGTGCATTGATTAAATAAAGCACAAAACTGACAGCAAGGTAAGTTATGGTCAGGGCCTAGGCAAGGAATACAGTACAAATGAAAATCCTTACGAGGTATTTGCTTCCCACAAGTAATGCAATTATTAACTTTTACTGACATCATTAAGGAGCAAGAAAAAGTTTCCCCAACGGGATACTTAGCTTTTTAGTTAAAGACTTCGGATCTGAAACTCGAAAACGAAAATTTAACGAGTCGGCCGACCGGCATTTGCGAACTGCTTCTGCTTCGGGCACTGCGTGGCAAGAAAGACTGATGTAATGGCGTCGGCTGCATGTTTTATACCCCTGACGTCATGGAAGAAGGGACAGCAACTGACGCAGGACCCAAGACTTTGTTAATCAGGTCAACTGAGGGCAACCTGCTGGCAGTTTACCCAAATGTAATGACTGCAACAGTGAAACACGAAGAACATCTGATAGCGCATGTAGCCTGCTTTCAAGCGTAGGTATCTTCTGCAAGACTCCCTGACTGGGATGTGCAGGTAGGCTTCCTTTAAATCCAGTGTTGCCAACCAGGCATCTTTGCCTAGCATAGGAAGTAACTGGTGAAGAGTTAGCATCTTGAATTTTGGAATCACCAAAAAGGTGTTTAATATAGAAAGGTACAGGATAGGACACCAAGAGTTGTCTTTTCTGGGTACCAGGAAAAATCTTGAGTAGAAACCTTGCCCCTTTTCCTCTTTTGGTACAGTTTGAATAGCCTTTATGCTTGAGAGAGACAGTACTTGCTTTTGAGCCTCTGCCCACTGATTTGGGGGTAGATCTGGCCAACCATTTGGGGTTGGTAACGTGTGGAATCTGTATCCTTGGGAAACAATATTTAAAACCCATTTGTCTTGGGTACTGAGTTCTCAGTTTTTTGCCTGCAGAGCAATCTTTCCTCCTAAAGGAGCAGTCAGTTGAGAAGTGTTTGGAAGTTTTAAAGTTAAGTCATTGAGACAGTTTACCATTGGGGGGAGTCTTACTACTCCCTGATTTGGAAGTGGGAGCCCCCCACTGTTTAGTCTTGTGCGTGCCCTGGGACTGAAGCCTGTGTGTTCCGCTGGTTCTGGGTTTTGAGAAGGCCTGGAAGAGATAGGAAAAGACCAATTCTTAGAGGGCCAATACATACTAAATCTTGGAGGTTGTACTTGTAGGAAATCTTTAACAGTTTGCATAGATTTAGCTTTATCCTCCATCATTTTAAGAACAACTTCTGCTTTGTTGCCAAACAGGTGGTCATGATTTAAGGGAGCATCCAGCAATTTAGCTTTAACATGATCTGGCAAAGATTGCTCCTTAAGCCAAGCATGCCTTCCATGTACAGACCCAGTGACAGCAGCCCTAAAAGATGCCTCTAGTGAATCAAAACCACATTGTACAAGTTTGCTTTCCAACCTGTTCAGCAGAATGCATTAAATCTTGTAAATCCTTATTTTCAGCACAGTCAGGAATCAACATAATTTTCTGTTTAAGCAATCCAATGATATGCTGCTGATACTTTAACATATGAAACTGGCAGTTTAAGGCCCTAATGGCCAAAGTTGCAGAAGTGCATACTTTCTTACCCCATCTATCCAGCGCCCCAGAGTCTCTATCAGAGGGGGTAGGATTTTTGGCAGTAGTCGCCTTGATGCCTTTGGGTCCCTGTGAAATGGTCTCAGGATCCGCAGTAGGATTTTTAAAAAGGAACTTGTGAGAGTCAGGAACCTGTAATATCTATCAGGTTTTCTGGGAGCAGGAGGTAAAGAGTCAGGGGCACGCTAGATTCAGAAACGGCATCATAAACAATGTCTAGAACAGGAGGGATAGCTAAAGGCCTGTGCTGGGGCAGGAGTAAGAAATCCCTACGCCTCTTTTTAGAATCAGAGTAATCCTGGCTTTCCCAGCGAAAGTGCTCCCTAAGAGTATGCAGGGTTTCACCAAAAGAGAAATCCTCTGAGGGGGAAGCAGAGGGAATAGAGTCCTCTGCATCAGAATCCTCATAGGTAGATAAGGATAAATCCTGGTCATCAGAGGAAACAGAAATTTCAGAATCCTGGTCAGAAGTATCATAAGCAAATTCAGTCCTAGGCCTTCAGCCATTCTTATCTGTTTTTTAGGCATAGAGGCCTGACCATGCGGTCTGGCCATTGGTTTTCTAGGCATAGTTTGAGTTTTAGGACTTGAAGAAGAAGATGGCGTCAGTTTAATATGCAAGTCAGTAGGCCTGAATACACCCTCAGAAGCCGGTGCCTGCACAGTGGCTCTGGACCCATCCAAAGTAGACACATCCGCAGGTTCCACAGTTGAAGCACCTCGCGGCATACCGGACTCTGAATGGGTCTCAGTAGAGGCCTGCGAATCTGAAGTAGTGGGTATCGGGGGCTGCAAAAACACCTCACTGAGTACTGGTAAACTGGTGACTGGCTTAGGAAAAGCATTGTTGGCAACTTTGGACACAGTCGGCCTGTCTCTGTCTTTATCTTTGCGTTTTTTCGGAATGTTGGTAGTCGGATGGCTTACTGAAGACATATCTGGATAATTGAACCGAGTACCAAAATATTTAGAAGCGTAAATATACCAATGACGAATAGTTAGTTGCTTAAATAAGGCACAAAACTGACAGTGAGGTATGTCGTGGTCAGGGCTTAGGCAAGGAATACAGTACGAATTAAAATCTTTGTGAGGTATTTGCTTTGCACAAGAAATACAATTACTGACTTTTACTGACATTGGTTTGGAGCAAGAAAAAGTTTCCCCAGCGGGGTACTTAGCTTTAGTTGAAGACTTCGGTTCTAAAACTCGAAAATGAAAATTTCAGGAGTCTGCCCCCTGGCACTTGCGAACTGCTTCTGCTTCGGGCACTGCACGGCAAGAAAGACTGATGTAATGGTGTAGGCTGCATGCTTTATACTCCTGCCTACCTGACGTCATGGAAGATGAGACAGCAACTGACACAGGACCTAAGATTTTGATAATAAGGCCGACTGAGGGCTACTGCAAGCAGATATTTAACTATCTATCTAAATATCTAACTATCTAAATATCTAAGCTAAGCTTTTTAAACATGTTTTAAAATGGAAAATACAATAATTTTCACTGGCCAGAGCTGGTGAACATCTGATCTAGTTGCAGCGGCAAACGAGATCTGAGGGAACATCAAGGTGCATCATGGGATCAGTGGTGGCTGATGACGTCAAATCAAAGGGGGGGCTGCAGGAGACAGCTGAATGGGTGGGGTCAATGGGAAGGGGTGTGGCCAATTAGAAATGGGGTGGAGCTATGCTCAAAACCACAAAAACTGTAACTTTAATTAAATGCGCTGCCCTGGGTGCCAAACTGTCATTATGAGAGTCCAATCAAGACAAAATGAAGTGTTATAGAAAAAACATATTTCAATGCATTAGCTACATGACAGCTTACTTAATATCTACATAGAAATAAAAAGATTGTGAGACATGAAAAAATAAATTACTTTTTAAATACATTACTGGAATGCCAGTCAAAATCAAGCATAAGAAAAACAAGCAGCACTCAACTCAAACCACTTCTTTTTGCACTGCAGTTCTAATTATAATTTATATTCAGTTTTATTAGAGTACCAAGTAACATGCTGAAAGTAGCAATCTCTGTGATACCCCCACTTGTAAAAATGTTTGTTATCCAAAAAAGACCTGCTGACTGACAAGAACTATCTATTTGTTTCATGGGGAAAACATGATCAATGTAAAGAAAGAAAAGCAAACAAGAAACAAGCTCAAGATACATTGCTTAATGAATTACTGCACAGGTTATGGACCACGCACAATAGATTGGCATTCTGTTTAGTTTATAGGTAAAGCCTGCAAAGATGACTGCAAGTCTCCAACAAATGTAATGACCTTTTTAAAATAATGTAATCCTGTCCTTTATTATAAATACTGCCATATGCATTTCAATACCAAAGTCTTGTACGTTATCTAGTTATGTAAGCAAGCATTCTCTGCATGGCAACAACAGAAAGGCTTTCAATGTTGGCAATTCTTTAACAGTATGCTTATTAAAGCTTACTTGAATCTTACAATCTCAGACAAGCTTACATGATGGTCATTAAAGCATTGCTACTTAAACACAGAGCAAGAGGCACTTTGTGAATAATAACAAGCATAAAACAACAGTATAAAAATATGACAGAAACCAAAACATTCTGCAAAATCAAGGACAGATGAAAAGCCACTGGAGTACTTGTGGCTACCTTGGATGGGAGGATGCTCTGCACATTTACACTGCATAAATTGCTCCTTGCCTTGCTTGGACACATCCAGAGTCACTACAAGGGGGGAGTGTGGTGCAACAAGTATGTCACAATTTGAAATGTCTCTGGCTGACTGTGATGGCCCTGACACACTTGTCATACATCTCAACCTCAGAGCAAGAAATCTGGACAAAGCCAGACATAGAAGTGGGAAAAAGGCCCAAAAATAAGGACAATTTTTAAATACTGCTCTTATAAACTTAGACCGATAATAGAATAGTAGGTCTTGCATTATTATGAATTGTCTGAAGGGTATGAAATCTGAAACAAATCTCTGTCATTATTTTCTAACTTCAGTCTTTAATGATTTGCCACTAATTTGCCAAAAGCACACTTTTATGAAAAACGGACCAAAAATGTGATGCAAAAATATAAAATAGCCACACAATACAGCTGGGGAACCTGTCAAAGAAGGGAGACTTTTTTAATACTAGTACTGCTAACTTGAGCAGCTGACAAAATAAAAGAATCTACATGCATTTCTGAAATAAAAGTAATCTATAACTCTGATTATTACAGTTATTTATTAATTGTAAACCCTCCACATTTTCTTCCAAAATTGTTATCTCATCTCTGGAAAAAGATCCTTTACATGTAAAACACAGTGGCACCTTCTCATCCTTCAAGATGAACCTGAACCTTAATTAAACCTCCTAGCGATTAATGAAGTTCCATTTGGAAAGTGCAGCCATAGTCAAGAACAGTTTGAAAAATGACACTAGCAGTACAAAGATAAAATTACAGCTGTTTCATAGCTGTGCTCAATAGTTACTCCTTCAGACAAAATCTGACTGTCAGACTTAAACTTTTGATAAAAACCTGAAATAGAGAAAATACCCACTGCATCAGAATTTTACAAACTGAGAAGCTAATTGAAAAACATACATGCTTGGAGGATCACCCTACAGAAAACAGAGAAATAAATACTGCAAAGCTTAATCATGTAATATAGTGTAAATTTGTAGTGGCAAAGATCAACAGCATGTACCAGTACTTACCGAGAACAGTTGACTCAAACATTTGTGAAGCACAGTTGACGTGCTGTGGCCACTTCTAGAGACAGTCCTGGCAGAGTGTGAAATACAGATTAATAGAAGGTCGAAGAGAACAGGGATGGATACAATATACACATTCAGCCAGCAATGTACTTTCTCTCTTGTAAATTACTGTTTTGCTTTAGCCTCTAATTACATGTGCCTTATAATGTTGTGCTTTGTTGATATCCTACTCAAAATGTAATGTTTACTGTTTGCCATTTTGGCCTGAGATGTAGCTAAAAACAGTCTTTTGGAAAGCCAACTTAGCTGGTTAAACCAGCAGCTGCACCACACCCCCATATAGTACTGTACACAGTACATCAGCACTGGTGAAGTGGCAATGTCCAGTCATTATCTTTAGCCCTGATTGGTATAAAGTAGCAGTGCAATGCCATACAAAACAAAACAATGCAAGCAGTTACGTTGAACAGTGCAAGGTCAAATCACATTGCACATCAGACATCTTCACTTACACTACATAGGAGGGAGGGTAACGTGGATTACTGTCATCACAATTTGCACAGATGCCTATGGACATACTGACACATTGCTGGAAAAAGAGAACAGGGACACAGGGTTTACAGGACAACAGAGATGGAAACACATGTTTTGTGGGGGACATCTGTGCCATAGGCAATTTCCTCTGTGTGCAGGGTGGGCAAGCTAGTGTACGACTGTTCTGTGGGGCCACTGTGATAGTTACATGCAGCGAGACAGCGGCACACTGTCTGTGATAATGACGTGACATGTACAAAATCTACTGTTAAGGTGCCTTGCCTCCAATTAGTCTTTCCCATGGCCTCTCATGTCATGGGGTGGAAGAGCAATATATGACCAGTGTCTCAAGTGTAAGATGTGCTCTCGGCAATGGCCTCCCTAGGCTGCCACTCCATGAACACACATACACACACCTAGCCACAGACAGCACTGTTAGGACAGTGAGGGAGGCAGTCACTATCTTCTGTATGGTGGTGGACATGAATGAAATGTATACCAACACTGAGCTCATTAGACAAATCATGGCATTTACAGACACCACTGCTTCCTGGGAGCACTGACAACAATGTGACATCCTTGTGGAAACCACAAAGCCCACCAAACATCTCCACTTTGCTGTGGATTGCTGCACTGTTGACCAATCGAAAGTGCTGTCCAGATAACAAGAACTAACTGGGCCATTAGATGACACTAGGAATATCTGATGGACTGCAACACAGTAGGTATACCTATACTGGATGTGATGCACACATCTGTTGCTGCAGCACTGGGGGGGGGGGGGGTCAATACAAATTCTTAGCTTATCTTTCTTCAAAAATATAACTATATTGTTAACCTATTAAGGTAGTCTCTGCAAAACAATAACACCAAGATTCTTCATTTTTGTAAGCTCAGATTTTATTGGTAGGCAATGGAAGCATTTGCTTTTCCTGATACAATAATAAGGCTAATTAAAAGGCTATATGAGGGATCAGAGGCAAAAATTAAAGTGGGAGGGTTCCTCTCTGGAAGTTGTGTCTGAACAGAGGAAACAGACTGGGGTGTCTTCTTTCCACTTTATTTGCAATGTATTTACAACCATTGGCAAAGAAAACAAGGGACTCAGAAATCCAAGGACATAACTGGTATGGTGTTCAAGGACAGATAATATTATTTTGTATCTGATGGAACCAAAAAAGGACATCTCATTACTGTAGAACATTGTGACACAGTTTTTTTTTTTTTTTTGGGGGGGGGGGGGTAATAAAAGTAATGACAATAAAACAAAGGCTATAGCTAGAAACTATGTACCCACACATTAATTGGTTCAGCAGTACGGATAATTATAGGGACATGATACAATTGAAGTATTTAAGAGTATGGATTAATAAGAATTCTGTTATGGCAGCTAAAGATGTGTGTGGAGAGTCTAAACAAAAGATAATACAGAAACTGGAAGCTCTTGGTAATGGATACGGATGGCAAGACACTAGTAAGAATGTTTTTGTCCCTTTAGTTTTATATACAGGTCCAGCACATGTTTAAAAACCAAGAAGTTGTGGATAGTAATTAATAATGAGTTGAAGTATTTTATCTGGGAGGGCAAGGGTCAAGTGGGATAAGTTGATCCTCCCAACAGAACAAGGAGGTTATTACTTGAAGTGATATTTTAGAGCTACACTGTTAAGGCTCTTATGCACAACACAAGTAGAAAGCTAGAGTTCACAGTAGAAAGGGATGATGATGAAGTAAGGAGTGTAATTCAAGAAATAAGGAAAGAATGGGATTTTGGACACAGATCCTTAGGGAGAATAACAGCTGCCATAGAGAATATTACATTCATAAAGTAGCGGAAAGTATACTAAGAACTAAGCCAACACAGGAATGGAGAAAGGAGATTCTGCCGATAGGGGTGACTGCAATTAAGGGTACAGAGAATAGACAAGAGGTGAATGGAATTTACTGGTGGAAGTTTGCAAAGGAACCAAGGTATTGGGAACAAATAATTGGGGGAAGGATGTACCAGATTAGGAAGAGGTCAAGAAATCATTTTGATTACAGGCTAGTGATTCCCTCTCTATCAGAGGTTGATATCAGAGTACAGACAGAAAAAGGGATAGGGGAATCCTAAATGAAAGACCTGCACTAACTGAGTTTTGAACTGAATTCAGAGCAGAAGCTGCTAAGAAAGGGATAATTAGTAGAGCACAATAACTACAGGAATCAATCGGAAGAGGTTAGAAAAGAGCAATTATGCATCTCAAATATGCAACAAAATCTAGAAGATTTAGGGGTTTTGCTTAGAAGTGTTTACATAGATAATTTTATACCACAAGGTCAGGAATACTGGGCGAGCAAATCAGTGCAACTAAGGAAATTGTTTTATTGAGCTGGGATACAGGAACTGAACTGCCTAGACATAGCAAGGTCTTGTTAAGTTTATTTCTGATACCTGCTGAAAAAAAGCAATTACTACAAAATGGAAATCATCTGCGGTGGTGCAGCGGTAGCGTTGTTGCCTCACAGCAAGAGGTTCTCCCGTTTCTCGGCTGGAGTGTGGGGAGTGCCTTCTGTGTGGAGTCTGCATGTCCTCCCCGCGGTTGGGTGGGCGTTCGAAAGACATGTGTAAATGGGCATGCCTTCGTTGAAGGTTGAATGTCGAGCTGGCACATCGGCATTTGTGAAAATCTACTGCCAATCATTAGCGGACCGGAGTTCTGCTGTGGCGACCCCTAACCGGGAAAAGCCGAAAGACAAACAACAACAACTACAAAATGGAAATCAAAATCTAAACCAACCATACTGAAGTAGTGAATGCTGTAATAGATAAAAGAACATGAAGTGGGACATTTAGAGAAAGGTAGGAGTAAATTATATAGAAAAATGGAAATTGTAGGAACAATATATGCAGAAAATGTTTTGGAGGAAGAATGAAGTTTAAGAGATGGCTGGAATTTAACAGTTTATCTAATGCTGCTTTGATTATATGACATATAACAATATATGTGATATATAACATTTGTAAATGTGAACTTGTGCCTATGTCAATCCAGTAAAGGTGTTTTAAAAAAAGATTCTCCGTTCTTTTAAGCTCCAGCTGTATATTCGGTTTCTTAGGACTACAGGTGGTTCTTCAGTACATGGATTATTGGCATTACATCAGAAGACATTTTCATGTGGTATTCTCCTGATAACCAAACTAGCCCAGAAAGTAAACATGCATACTTTTTCAAAATATCTTTTGCATCTGATTTTGTATTTTGCAATTAAACTGTTTTGGCTGCTGTTTACTCTGTGTTTGCTTAACTCATTGCCTTTAGCATTAACAGAAACTTTTTGGAACCTATTAACAGTAACATTCCAGTTAGCATTATTTATGGAAATGTTCAAGGTGCTTCAGCCGGATATTCCTGTCCAAAGACCACACCTTATAAGAACAGTTATTTCATGTTTCTGGACAAACACTAGTCTTACCAATGGACTTTTAGTGCTCTGAATATGTTACTTAAATACAAGTTTAGTTATACAACTGCTTTGCAGCTCCAGTGTTTTACATGCTGACTGACAAAATATATATTCTGCTCCAAGATGAAGCAGCTTTGTGATTAATAGGTTTCTCTGACCAGAAATTAATACTCTACTGAATGTGCAGCATTTTGATTATGCATTTCCCAAACTTTTTATATTGTCCGCAAACATTTTCCCCTTTATTCTCATTCTTACTTTCAATAAAATGCAAATTCTGCTTCTTATATAATTTTGTAAAATCTTTACTAACTCTGCATAGCCCAGAATTTGGATTAAATGCTACAGATTTTCTTTTTACATGCATACAACAGCACCTATACATAATTTTAGCTCTGACCAATGAACATATGCAACCCATCAAATTTATCTGGGTTTTAATAACTGCTTGGTAACTCAGCAGTGGACTTATCTGAAAGGAACCATTTTAGCTACAGGCACAGAACTGAAGAAATAATAAATTACATAAGAAAGCAAACTGGAGCAGAAAAGAGATAAGTAACAAATAATCAACAGTGGTTCCAAGCAGTTATTATTTAAAATGCATCCTCATTAAACACATATTCAAAATACACCATTAACATAATTTCAAGAAAGTGTCAAGAAGTAACTTAATCAAAAGAAGAGGATGCATGCTGGAAGGGATACTGTGGAAGGGGCAAAGGAAGGACACAGGAACTAATTATGTTTAAAAGGGCAGTGGAAAAGCAGAATCCGGAAATGTTTTCTGTTAGGAGTTTAATCTTTTAAAGTCTGAAACTTGAAAATAGATCCACTATTTCTAATTTTAGGGGTCACAGCATATAAGGTTGCTCGGGTCAATACTGATAAGACCTGATCTGAGGAAGCTAAAACGATGGAGGTCTTGGGAGCTGTACTGTATCATTCATTTGCAATGTGAAAAAGTAGAGTGATCTTTAGGATTTAGCTTTTAAGCAAGTTGTAGAGAAATGTCAAATTTGGGAATTCTATGGTAAAAATGAGAAAGATTAGGTCAATATGTTTTTTACAACAGGAATCTGTTTGCAAAGGGAAAGGGATATGCAGTACTGATGAGATAATCTATGGTCTACATAAGGTTAAATACAAGTTGCACATCCTTTTGATTCTGAACAGCAGGAAACATTTATTTATTTTCCATTTACTTACAAGTAACTGGGGTGGTCCTTTTCAGCCAGTGCCCTGAGCTCAAAAAAAACAACAATACAAAATAAAATATAAAAAATTTGTACTTTCATATTATCGCAACCAGATTTTCATGGTTGCGAAATGTGCATACCACCACAGATAGAAGTACATCAAGCAATTGAAACTGTCTTTGCAAATGTGTAGTAGTGCCCCAAAACTTTGCATTTACTGTAAAGTGATGTTCACAGTGTGTTTTGCTGGGGAATAACTTCAGATTACCTTCGAGAACAGAGATAGTGGAGAAAACCATCTTCCTGGTTTTTTTTTCGAGCATTACACAGGCGAGCTACACTTTTCATTGCAGCTATCATACTATCATTTGTCTCATTTTGAACTTGGAGAAGAAATTCTTCAGAGAAGTAAAACACAGACACTGAGAAATTGTTTAACCCACACTTGCTTACTTTTAACCATTATTGTATTTACAAATTGTTAAAAAAATAAATGTCACTAAAACCATCACTACTATGTCTGTGTTTGCCTTCTCTGAAGGATTCCTTCCACACAGTGAATGCAATCTGTCCATCACACCGACAGCAGGCATGACAATGAAAGCATGCAAAAAACAGGAAGAGGGCTTTCTCCACTGTTTTTGTTCCTGAAGGTAATCCAAAATTATTCCCCAGCAATACACACTCTGAATGCCACTTTACACTGTTTCATGGCCTCGTTTCTACCGAAATAAGCGAAAGTCGCAACCATGAAAATCTGGTTGCGATAATACGCAAGTACCAAAAAATCATAAAAATCAGTTGCTTTTCAGGCAAGTCAACAAAAACAAAGCATCTAAAACAGTGACAACATGGCTGTTATATATTCAGAGACATCTTTTGTGTGTATGGATATGTATGTGTATGTAGTTACAACCTGAATGGGAGAACGCCCATATAAGTGAATGCTTTTTCGTGCTAAAAAAAAAAGTAAACTCTCATGTGAGCAAACTTTCTTTGTAATGGTGTTTCTGCCGGCAGTCTTTTGTATGGGACTGTGTTACAGCTGGGTAAGGGAATTTGCTCTTACTCCGCTGTTGTGTGATCTCAGAGTTAGTATATATAATTAGCAGATTATGTGGGGGCAGAGTCCCTGACATGGGGGATACAGGGGGCTTGAACGTGTGCAAAAAAATAGGAAAAAATGTTTCTTTTTTTGTGAGATCACTCATGAGCATTTGTTCTGAAGTGTTCTGTCTTTAGAGTTTCGCTCTTTCTTGTGACTCATCTGTGTGTGTGTGTGTGTGTGTGTGTGTGTGTGTGTATATATATATATATATACATATATATATATATATATATATATATATATATATATATATATATATATATATATATATACACACACATACACACACACAAATACAGTGGACATAAAAAGTGTACATACCCCTGTTAAAATGCCAGGTTTTTGTGATATAAAAAATGAGACCACAACAAATCATTTCAAAACTTTTCCCATCTTTAATGTGACCTATATCCTATACAATTCAATTGAAGAACACAAATCTGTTGGGGAAAAAATATAAAAAAATAAAAAACGTACAATGTGCTGGTTGCACAAGTGTGCACACCCTTAAACTAACACTTTGTTGAAGCATCTTTTGATTTAATTACAGGGTTCAGTCTTCTTACCTTGGGTATGCCAAAAACAGCTAGTATCAATCATTTATTGACCTTTAGATAATCCCGGGTGCTCTTTGTATGGTAATACAACACAATTTATTAAGCCAGATGTTTATTCTGTGATACGCTATAGTCACCCTGTTTTAGGAGACAGGAATACAAACAGTGCCATTATTTAAATAGTCAAGCATTTTCTGACAATATGGCAGTCCATAATTACTGTACCAGCACCCTCACCCTTGTCTGGTCTCATTATACATATGCTATTATTGAATTTCAATTCCTCTAAAAGCTGCTTTTACTTTACTATCAAATTGTAAAACATTGGAACTTTTTTCTTCAAAATTTGTAAGTCTCTAATGTCCTTTTCTCATAGGAGTGCTCTTAGGGGTGGGTTTAACTGACTCTTCCTAGTTTACTCATTGTTGTAAGTCACTCATTCCTCATTACCTTGGAAGTAAAGCTTTAGGTTCAACTTCCTAGTAAACAGTTTAGTTCCCATAATGTGTCAGCAACAGATGAACTATGGGAAAGGACAAATGTAACTCCTTTGCACAGTAGACTTCCCAACTCCTTAGCTATGTTTAAGTAACTGTTGCTGAAAATCTTAAAACCAAGAAAGTCAAGTAAACTATCTGTGTTGGGAGTCACCGTGTCCTCTGCCCCTTCCAATCTCAAGGACCTCCTTAGCTGTGGCGAACCGAATCAACTCTCCATGTAAAACCGATCCATCAACCAGACCACTGAGGAACTTATAACACTGGAGGCTTCTCAGAACCCACTTCTGTTCAAGACAGTCTTCAAAATATGCATTGTCCAGTTGTAAGCTCCTAGATGTCATTAGGAGCTTCTCAGATTTGTGAGCAGGCCAGGTTGGGATCTTTTGATCCCAACCTGTTGGATTGTTTTCAAAGAATATGCTTTCCTAAGCCATCTATTTAAACAAACTTTCTTAATGGAATTGTTTTGAGAAGTCATGTTCCACAATTGAAATGTTTAACCAAACCAGGTGGCTAAAACATTGTTAGCTGAACTAAAACCAAGTATAGGATAATGTTGGAAAAGGTGGTCTCCAGGTATACAATTCACATAAAAGGAATTTTGTAGAATAAACAACAGTTTTCTACAAATTTTTTTTTATGTGAATTTTATACCTGAAGACCATTTTTTCCAAAGTTATCCTACAATTCAATTGTTTCAGTTATTTGTGAATTAAGACAGGATGGTTGGAATTTGTTTAAATCTTTGATGTTGTCCTGACCTACGCAGGCCAAAAAGCACAGTTGTGTACACTGGGTCTATATTATAAAGTCAACCACTTACTTACCCGAATGCCTAAACGTCGACCAGTCTTCATCGATCCGCGAAAACTTCGATCATCCAGAAGAGCAAAAGCGTAAATATCAAATCATCATGGTTGGCCTTCTGTGGTATAGCACCGTAAGTTAAGTGTGAGATAGTTACGGACCTTAGGGTTAGGGTGCGGGTTAAGTTAAGTGCATACATGGTGGTATATGTAAGATTTAGTGTAGGGTTAGAAGTAGGGTTTAGTTTAGGATTAGAAGTAGGGTTTTGTTTAGTGTATGTATGTGGTTTATTTAGTTTGTTTGTGTAGGTAGTATGTAGCGGGCAGTGGGGTGGGACAAGTATGACAGTTCGACTTTTTAAATTTCGTGGTTTAGGGCATTCAGTGTTTATGTGGTTCGATGAAGATGGGTCGACGTTTAGGTATTCGATGAAGTAAGCAGTCGACTTTATAATATAGACCCGTGTACACTTATCATAAATGTAGATGTTTGAGTGTATTCACTGTTGCAGTCATCACCTGTGGGTTATCCCTGCTGTGGTAGCCCTTGGCTGACCCAAATACCAGAGTCAATGTTTTTTCTGCGTCAGCTGCTGTTGCCTGAAGACTGACGTCAGGTCACCAGTGCTATAAAGCAAGGCAGCTGATGCCATTACATCAGTTTTTCTTGCCCCAGCCATTCAGAAGCCCCAGGAAATATGGCAAAGAAGACCTGGTGGATAACAACCACTCCAAGAAGCTTATGTCTCCCTAATGAAAGAGGATAAATTGGGGGAAGGAGGGTGGGAAACCAGGACTGCAACAGTGAATACACTCGAACATCTACATTTATGGTAAGTGTACACAACTGTACTAAGTTCTTCGTGTTTCACTGTTGCAGTCATCACCTGTGGGAAGATTCCCAAAGCTGAAGAGAGGGGTGGCAGGATTAGTTAGAGATCTAGGCATGGGTAAGAAGGCCCTGCAGAACTGCAGAGGCAAACCCTGCCCTAGCCTTAGAAAAGAGAGGAAGGTGGTAATGCTTTGTAAAGGTATGGACCGAGGTCCAGGTGGCAGCTTCAAAGATGTCCCTGGTGGGAACTCCTCTGAGGAATGCTGTGGAAGTGGAGGCTGCCCTAGTGGAATGGGTATGAATAGACTTAGGGGGAGGTTTCCCATGAAATCTGTAGCAGAAATGGATACAGTGTGATATCCATTTAGAGATAGTCTGCTTGGAAATGGGCGTCCCCTCTGCTCCTAGGGCAAAACTGACAAGAAGCTGGTCTGTTTTTCTGAAGGGTTTAGTATGGTCCAGGTAGTATCTGAGCTCCCTGTGCACATTCTGGGAGTGCAGAATTCTTTCCCCCCTGTTTTGAGGGTTAGAGAAGAAGGTAGGCAGATAAATGGCCTGGTTGAGAGTCACATTAGATATCACCTTGGGCTTAAAGGAGGGGTTAGTCCTAAGGGAAACCCTGTCTGCATGGAAAATGATGAAGGGCTCAATGGCCATCAGTGCCTGAAGTTCAGAAACCCTTCTGGCTGAGGTGATAGTTAGCACAAAAGCAGTCTTCCAAGAGAGGAACTTTAGTTCTGCTGATGCAGCAGGTTCGAAGGGTGATAACATTAGTTTTTCCAGAACATAATTAAGATCCCAGGCTGGCGTGGGAGGCCTTCTGGGATGTCTGATATTAGAAGCCCCTCGGAGGAATTGCTTAATCAAAGGGTGAGAGAACAGAGGCTGGTCTGTATTAAATTGAGCTGAAATGGGGCAAGAAAAACTGATGTAATGGTGTCAGCTGCCTTGCTTTACAGCACTGATGACCTGACCTGATGTCAGTCTACAGGCGACAGCAGCTGACACAGAAAAACACTGACTCTGGTATTGGGGCCGGCCGACAGCTACCACAGCAGGGATAACCCACAAGTGATGACTACAACAGTGAAAGAAGAAGAACATCTGCCTGTGTACCAACTGCTGTCACAGTTTTTTGTAGGTTGGCAGCTACTTGCATCAATAACTGTATTAAAACCAAGACATGAACAATGCATTAGCCATGCATTCTACGGGTTGTGTCAACTTTAACAAATTTTTACGTTTTGTTCTGGAAAAGGTTTAACCTAATGTGTGTTTATGTGGTGGTGGGTAGGAAGCTTATTTGGAATTTAGGTAAATGCACTGGCAGAACCTTTGGAATGCCACCCAACTGCCAGGTTTAAATGGGAAGGTATCCATTAACAATGTTTTGACAGTTAAAGCAAGTAAACTATGAATAAAATGACAGTAGGTGTTTAAACACATTTAAGCTTATTTGGAGTCTGCTGTTCATACATAAAAAGTATATTTTATGTTCTGAACAAATGTATTTAGTGTACTATAATGAGTTTAATTATTAGAAAGTTGAAAGTAATTAATTTCATGGTTTTTTATGCAGTAACAACTATCTGACCAATTACTTAGACATTATAAATTAAATTTATGAATGAATAATTCATTTTATGATTATCTGGTGTAGGAATTTACATCATGCCATTCTCAGAAAGTTCTGTAGTTACCTTGAACAAAATGGCTCAAGTTTTTGTCAATAAATGTGCTCTGACCTGGAAGAGATGAGTTTCTTTATTTTTCTCTATCTTTTAATAAATCATGCATCACCTGATCCTTTCCAACTGCTATATTAGCATGGCTTTCCATATAAATGGTGGTTTGGGTCTACAATCCCCTGCAACATTTTAAGCCTAACAGCTTTGCAGTATGTTACAAAGTTACGGACTCCCAACCCTCCTGCTTCTGCTGGAAAAGTTATACTATTCCAAAGCACCTGAGGCTTTTGCTACATTCATGTACATTTGTAGTGCTTTTCCTCTTTCTCAGTTTATTAAAAAAACGTCTGAAGTATGGAGAGGCAAGCCCTAAGATTTTATATATACCTTGGAATGGGGTACACTTTACATTGTATATCACTACAATGATCTTTGTGGCAGTAGTCTTTTGTGAGTTAACAATTATACCACTACAAGAAAGTTCCTGAAACACTACTATCAAATCCCGTTCAAGATCCGTCAGACAAGGAAGCAAATCACCCAGGTATAGTATCAACATGAGAGTAAATGTTTGCAGCTCATAATCCGTTTGTTGCATTTGCTCCAACCTACTTAGAAAGGGTTGAAGACAGAGACTAGAACAAGGGAAAGATAACACCCCTATTTAGTGTTCTGTGTAACTGAACATGTCTAGAAATCATATTTCCTGTATTTATTTGTGTTGAGGCATTATAATACAAATATTTTCTTAAATGCATTCACCCTTCAGGGATATTTATTTCAAATAAATACAGCAAACAAACTGTATCAAATGTCTTTTCAGCATCCAAACTTGCAAGTGGCAATGCTTAATTTGGTTTTGTTGGCACCTTCAGTCAACATATTCGTTTTTAACAAGTTATTAAGGGTGGTTCTACCTGGTACAAAACACGTCTGTGCCAAATTAGTCAATGAGGAGCGAATGCAACTTAATACTGTGGTAGCCAGTGCATAACTAACTTATAAAGCATGCTTAAGTACTGATATTGCTCTACATGACCAAACCTGTACAGGACCACTGCCTTGCTTATGAATATCTGTTGGTAACACAGTATTGTCATATATCTGATGTCTCTCCAGTTACCAACAAATAACTAGCTACTTTGGTATAGTCCTTAATAAATCTCTTTAAACACTGCATATAGTTCTAATGGTAAATCTGTCTCCAAACATTGCATATAGTTCTAATGGTAAACGTTTCAGTCCAGGTGTTCTACCTCTTTTGTGATTCCCCTGAAACGGGAATGGATATGCTTGATATTATTCTAAGGAACGAGGTAAAGCTGATGGACCTAAAAGAACAAATTGGTCGACTATATGTGAGTATTACCTCTGATTTGTTGTACGAACATTATCAAAGTAATATGGAAAGAGCATTCAAAAATATTGAGTCTTTTGTGGCTAAATATATGGCGTTGAAGCAAAAGAAACTTGAGGGATACTGTTGAATATAAAAATAAAAGTGCATATCCCCCTGGTGTAAAACAGCATAATATTGTCAAGGAAAACGAAAATATAATGCAGAACTTTGATGAAATTGACAATGCCGATGAGCCTCTGATGGGTGAAGATTTTTTAGAAACGGACAATGGACCACGGAGATCTGAAAGGATACGAAACAGGGACAGAACAATGGGGGGCTCACAGAGGTTTTACAACCCTCGGGGGAGGAACAGGGGAGGGAGATATTAAATTTTAATGTCAATGAAAATGAAAATGTCAATCTAAGTGAAAATGGGGACGAGTTTTGTAACGCGATATGTGATTTTTCTAGTAGTAGGAGTTATGACAACGATGCATTGACTATGTGGAACAATGATTTGCCTATTCATTTTGAATGTTCAGACTCAACTAATATATTAACTTGTGTTTTTAATGATGAAATAGAATGTGTTGAAAATTGCAATGTTGATGATTTGCCTGCAACTGTTAGTACAAAAGAAAGTATAGAGGTTATTGAAGGGGTTAACCACCAAATAGTGAAAAAGAAAGGCTATTGCATTTATAACTATACTGATTTGGTTATTAGTGACACCTATTTTGAGTTATTTTGTAAAGGTGTGAACTTTGTACCCATGTTCAAACTGGATATAGCTCAAGTGCTTATTGACTTTAAGTTTTTTACTCGACAATTGCATTTAAAGATGTTTTTTGCACTCAATGGGAAAGTTAATAATATAAGAGATACAGGATTAGGTGTAGGTACATATGAGCTAAAAAGGAAAAGTATGTTTATCCCCCCTGTTAATCTAGATACACTGTTGTTTGAGAAAACAGTAGAACAGCAGTTTAGGAGGAGTTTGATCAGTTTTTGTTTGGCTAATGACAATCTTTCACAGCAGGAGAGGGAGCTAATGAATTCCCTTAGGAAAAAGTACAGTTTTGTACCTACCATAAATGTAGATGTTCGAGGATCCACATTGCTGCAGTCATAACCTGTGGGTAGTCCACTGTCCTCGGTCGGCCCGAATACCAAAGTGTTAGGCTGGCGTCGGTCACGGCGCTCAGAGCTGACGTCAGTACGCCGTAGTACTTAAGCGCATGACCGACGCCATATCCTCAGTCTTTCTTGCCCCAGATGTCAGAAGGCCTAAAAAGGAAAGGCCATAGCAAATATAGAAAGTACCCAACAACCCACATATAGAAAATAATAATAATCATCCCAAAAGAAACACAGCAACCCCAAACTATAGAGGGGAAGGAGGGAGGGAAAATTGGACTGCAGCAATGTGGATCCTCAAACATCTACATTTATGGTAGGTACAAAACTGTACTATGTTCTTCGTCTCACATTGCTGCAGTCATAACCTGTGGGTAGAATCCCAAAGCAAAGGTAAAGGGAGGCTGGAAACTAAAAAGCATTAGGAGCTGCTAACATGCCCTGTAAAACTGCAGTGGCAAACCCAGCCCTAGACTTGGAATAAAGAGGGAGATGGTAATGTTTAGTAAAAGTGTGCACTGAACTCCAAGTAGCTGCCTCCAAAATATCCTTAGTAGCTACCCCCCTTAAAAAGGCAGTAGATGTGGCAGTAGCCCTAGTGGAATGAGGTCTGATCCCAACAGGGACATCCTTTCCATGATGAGAATAACAAAAGGCAATGCAATGGCCAATCCACTTAGAAATAGTTTGCTTCGAAACAGCTTTCCCCTGAGAACCCAAAGCAAAAGAAATAAATAACTGTTGAGTCTGCCTGAACTCTTTAGTTCTGCTCAAATAATAGCGCAACTGCCTGTGAATATCTAAAGAATGCAAGACTTTTTCCCCTTTATTTTGGGGATCAGCATAAAAAGTAGGCAAATGAATAGACTGGTTTAAGGCCACGTTAGAAATAACTTTAGGCATAAAAGTAGGGTTAGTACGCAAGGACACCCTAACCTTATGGAATATCAGGAAGGGTTCAACTGCCATGAGAGCCTGTAGTTCAGATACCCTCCTAGCAGACGTAATGGCCAACAAAAAAGCAGTCTTCCAAGACAAAAATTTTAACTCAGATGTAGCTGCAGGTTCAAAAGGAGGTAAAGTAAGCTTTTCCAACACAAAATTGAGATCCCAGGAAGGAGTAGGAGCTCTACGTGGGGGTCTTATGTTTTTTGCCCCTCTAAGAAATTGTTTAAACAAGGGATGAGAAAATAAAGGAGGGTCACAATCATAGTGAGCAGAAATGGCTGCAGCATGAACTTTCACAGAGGAAAAAGACAAACCCTTGTCTAGCAATTCAGTCAGGTACTGTAGTGTAAAACTCAAATTAGGCACTGAGACATCAAAGCTCTTAGCTGTGCTCCAAAGAAAAAATCTTCTCCACTTATCAGCATAAACATTTCTGGTACTAGGCCGTCTGGCTTCCAAAATTACATTTAAAACCTGTGGAGGAAGCTGAGACCCTCCAGGATCTACAACAGAATACGCCAGGCTGTTAGATGCAGGGACTGTACCCTGACATTGAGCAAATGATTGCTTGACTGAGACAACAGGTGAGGAATCGGTGGTAAAGGCCAAGGAGGCTCCTGAACTAAACTCCTCAGCAGAGGATACCAATGCTGGCGTGGCCAATCTGGTGCTATTAGAATCATGCAAGGCTTGTCCTGCCTGACTTTCAAGAGTACCTTTGGAAGGAGAGGCAGAGGAGGGAAAGCATAGACCTGAAGATTGTTCCAACTGAAGGATAGAGCATCCACTTTCCAAGCTTTTGGGTGAAACCTCTTTGTGCAAAATTTTGGAAGCTGGAAATTTAGTGGAGAAGCGAACAGATCTATGTCTGGAGTTCCCCAAGCCACTGTCAGTTGTTGGAATACGTGAGGATCCAATTTCCACTCGTGTGGATCCACAATTTGTCTGCTCAACACATCTGCTAAGGAGTTCTGTGCTCCTGGCAGAAACCGTGCTTGAAGATTGATGTGCAAACTTAGAGCAGTCTCCCACAATATCATAGCTTGTCTGCAAAGAGGGTAAGAATGGGTTCCCCCCTGCTTGTTGATGTACCACATGACTGTTGTGTTGTCTGTTTGAATCAACACCTGTCCAGGTTGAAGTAGGTCCTTGAAGGCCATCAGGGCAAATTGTACTGCTAACATCTCCTTCATGTTGATATGCAAATGCTGTAGTCTGGGAGGCCACGTATCTTGAATCCATTTCCCATTGAAGTGTGCTCCCCAAGCCAGGTCTGAGGCATCCGTTGTTAAGATCTGACTCGCCTCTGGTCGGGTCACAGAGAGTCCCTTGTTTAGGTGACATTCCTGAGCCCACCACAAGAATTCTTTCTGGATGCACGGTATTATCTGAATGACAGTGTCCAAATCGTGGCAGTGTTGAGTCCATACACTTTTGAGATACCATTGTAGCTTCCTCATATGCAGTTTGCCATGAACCCCAAGGCTTGAAGGACTGTCCTTGCAGTCAGCCTGGACATTACTGATAATTGCTGGAAGTATAGGTGAAGATGTCTTTGTTTGTCCGGGGTCAAAAAAGCCATCTGAGAGGCTGTATTCAGTCTCACACCCAGAAAGCACATGTCTTGAGAGGGTACTAGACTGGACTTTGTTTCGTTCACAGAATACCCTAGGCACCTTAAAACTGCCATTACATACTGTAGATGTTGAAGTAACTTGTCTTTGTCTTGAGCAAGAATCAGGCAATCGTCCAGATAAGGATAAATTTGTATTCCCCTCAGTCTTAAGAAAGCTATTACAGGAGCCAGAACCTTTGTGAACACCCTGGGCGCAGTAGATAAGCCAAAGGGCAATGCAGAGAACTGATAATGAAAAGTACCAGCCCAAAAACGCAGGAATCTCCTGCAGCTGGGTCTGATAGGAATGTGATCTTTGCCTAGCAGAGGCAGAAGTTGTTGTAATGTTAACATCTTGAACTTTGGAATGTCTAGGTATGTATTGAGAATGGACAAATCCAGGATTGGCCTCCAAGTGTTTCCTTTCTTTGGCACAAGGAATAGACGGGAATAAAACCCTAGGCCTACTTCCGATGGAGGTACCACCTGGATTGCCCCCATCTCCAAAAGCAAAGAAATTTGTTCATGAGCCTCTAGCCTTTGCTGAGGAGGTACATCTGGCATGCCTTTGAAAGGAGGAAAAGTGTGAAAATAAAACTTGTACCCTTGATTTATTATGTCCAACACCCACTTGTCCTGGGTGACCAAATGCCAATTTTGCTTGAAAAGTGCCAACTTTCCTCCTAGAGGAGCTGCCAGACAGGAAGAATCTGGCAGCTGGAAACACAGGTCATTGGGTCTGCTTACGAAAAGGCTGACCCCTTCCCTCACCAGAAGATTGTGCCGGAGAACTCGAAGTCCTAGGTCTGAAAGAACCCTGAGCGTGAGCCCTGCCCCTACCACGTCTGGATCTGCCCTTAGACTGAACATCCGAAGAAGGATAAGACCATCCTCTTGCAGGCCAATTCCTGCTAAACTTAGGGGGCTGCACTTGCAAAAATTCCTTAACCATCTGCATAGACTTAGCTTTTTCTTCCATCTTTTTCAAAACTGACTCCACAGGAGAGCCAAAAAGAACTTCAGATTGGAGAGGAGCATCTAAAATTCTAGCTTTAACATGCTCTGACAAATTTTGATCCTTAAGCCAGGCATGTCTACGAATAACTGAACCAGTAGCAGCCACCCTGGAAGAAGCCTGAAGAGCATCGAAGCCACACTGCAAGGAATGCTTACCAACTTGATCTGAAGCATGAACTAAGTCCTGCAATTCCTGACACTCTATACCCTCAGACAAAGCATCTACTTTAGATTTCAACTGACCTAACAGAAAGTTCTGATACTTCAGCATATGAAACTGGCAATTTAAAGCCCTCATAGCCAATGTGGAGGAGGTATACACTTTTTTACCTCACCTATCCAAAGCTCTAGAATCTTTATCCAGAGGAACTGGATTCTTAACTACAGAAGCCCTGACACCCTTAGGTCCTTGGATAATAGTTTCCGGGTCAGCCCTAGGACTCTTATACAAATATTTATGAGCCTCTGGAACTCTGCAATACCTGTCTGGCTTGACAGGGGCTGGGGGTAAAGAATCAGGATTAAGGGAAGCTTCAGAAAAAACATCCTGAACAACATCCAAAACAGGGGGAATAGCCAAAGGTCTATGTTGTGGCAAAAACAAAAATTCCCTAAGCCTCTTACGAGAATCAGAAAAATCCTGACCTTCCCACTTGAAATGCTCCCTCATGGAGTGCAAGGTTTCAGAAAAGGAAAAATCCTCTGGAGGAGAAGCAGAAGGACAGGAATCTTATGCATCCGAATCAGAATAGGGAGGAAAATCCTGAACATCCTCAGCTGAGGACTCAGAGAAATCTGAGGAATGCTCCAATCCCTCTAAATCTGTCTCCACCCTAGGCCTCTTCTCAGGAGGGGGCATAGAACCCCTAATCAAAGTAATCAAATCCTCTGCCATTTTCAACATGTGTTTTTTAGGAACAGTGCCCGAAGTACTAGGGCTGTGGCTTGTACCAGAAAGACCAGGTCTAGCCTTAGCAGGGCCTTTAGTAACAGAAGTAGAAGGCCTAATTACCTTTTGTAAGGATGGAACCACAGAAACCTGAGAAGCCCCCTCGGCCTGACCTAACTCCTGAGAGGCCAACTCTTGTAACACTAAAGGTTCCCCTTGGGATTCAGCCGAGACCTCAGCTGGATCCACCGACTCAACCGTAGATTCCATAGAACCAGCGTCCGCAACGGACGACTCATCCGGTTTAGACTTAAGAGATTTATCTTTTCGCTTTTTTGCGGTAGCGGGCGTCGGAGGATCCGACGGCATGTTGTAGTTACACCGCTTACCGAAAACAAGCCGAGCACAGTCTAATCTGCGTTTTATGGTGCGCTTATTAAATCTAGCGCAAAAGTGACACCCGACTACGTCGTGCTCAGGCCCCAAGCAAGGAATACAGAGAGAGTGATAGTCCCTATGAGGTATCTGTTTCCCACAAGAAATACAGTTATTAACTTTTTCTGACATCCGGATAAACAGTAGCAAGAAAAGACAAAAATATTCCCCAACGGGGTACTTAGCCCAACTTGGTCTTCGGTCTGAAACTCGAAAAACGAAAATTTCAGAACGCCGAACGGCACTTGCAAACGCTGCTTCTGCTTCGGACCATGTGGCAAGAAAGACTGGGAATATGGCGTCGGTCATGCGCTTAAGTACTACGGCGTACTGACGTCAGCTCTGAGCGCCGTGACCGACGCCAGCCTAACACTTTGGTATTCGGGCCGACCGAGGACAGCGGACTACCCACAGGTTATGACTGCAGCAATGTGAGACGAAGAACATCTGGTGAATACAGATTTATGAAACCGGACAAAGGGGGAGGTACGGTGATTATGTCTAAAATAGACTACATATCTGAGATTAGTGCCATTTTGAACAATGATGATACTTATGTTCATGTTTCGAGAAATGAGATTAACAGGGCATATACCAAAATTGATTTATTTCTGCAAGATGCCTTATTTCAGGGTACAATTAATGAGGTGGAATTTGATTTTTTAACAGTGAATTATCCAAGGATGCCTACTTTGTTCGGTATCCCAAAAGTTCACAAAGGAACCGACAAGCTACAATTTAGGCCGATTGTGTCTGCCAGGGGCTCTAAGACTGAACCTCTGGCAGCATACATTGACATCAATGTGAAACCCGTTATCAACGGGGTAGAGCATATTATTAGAGATTCCTGGCATTGCCTTGATAGGCTTAAGCAATTTGAGACTGGAAGGTGTGAGTTTGGATTTTTAACCATAGATGTTGTGAATTTATTTTCTATAATTCCACATCAGGTAGGTTTAGATATGTATTATGACACATTAATTCAAAGTGGTTTGATTGATGGATCGAAGGCCAATTTTTTGCTTGAACTTATGGAATTGGTGCTGAAGAACAATTTTATTGGTTTTGAAGGTGAGTTATATCAACAGGTGTCTGGGGTAGCAATGGGAGCAAAATGTGCCCCGGTTTTTGCTAATGCTGTTCTTCTCACCTGGGAAAGGGAGCATATTTTTTCATCCAAAGATTGTTTTGACAACATTTTAATGTACAATAGACTTTTGGATGATATTTTGATTTTATGGAAGGGAGATGAACAATCTGCAGTTAAATTTGTTGAACACTTGGGCAAAACAACTGAGTTTTTGAAATTCACATTTTCTTGGAATGTTGACAAGATTAATTTCTTGGATTTAACTATCAGTAAGAAAATGGGGGGCTTTGAAAGTAACATCTATAGGAAGGAAAATTATTCTAACTCCCTGTTGCATTTTGGTAGTTGTCATCCCTTGCATCAGCGTAAGGGGGTGATCAAGGGGCAGATGGTAAGGACATCGAGGTTGGTCACTGACGAGGCTATCTTTAAGATGGAGATGTTCAAACTCATTGGTATGTTTTTGGACTGTGGGTACCCTTTGAAATTACTGTTAAGTATAAAAAGAGAGGTATATAGGAGAAGGGGTGATAAATATGCCCCAATTTTGCAGGTAGGGTTGACATTAATGGAAGGAAACAATCCAAGTAATGTGGACAAAAATGATGAGGCGAGACTTGTAATGAGATATAACAACAAGACACCTGAGTTGATGAACATTGTCAGGGATATTTGGAAATGTTCCTTTAGTGAAGAAGTGAAGAAAATTTTAGGTAAGGATCCGGTTATAGTTTATAGTAGGGGTGAGAACTTGAAAGGCCTCTTTGAAAGGAAGGGGAGGAAGTATTTGAAATCTGCTATGAAGAAATGTGGTTTTTGTAGATGGTGCAGGTTTATCAATGAAGGTAGCTATGTATGTGTGGGAGGGTATAAATATACATTACCCTGCCCTGGTCAATGTAACTGTAACACTAAAAATTTGGTTTATGTCGCGACATGTACCTGCTGTGAGGTTTATTATGTTGGGAAGACCATAAGGAGGCTGCGTGACAGGGTTGCAGAGCATGTGAGATCTATTAACAAGGGTGACATACACAATGCTTTGTATTTACATAGTATTAAGTGTAAAAATTTTAAAAAGTTTGTGTTCTTTGGTATAGGACGTGTCGTAGATTACGAACAGGGTGGTGATACATCTAGTAAGGTAGGGGCATTGGAGACTGAATGGCAAATCAGATTAGATGCATGCAGGTATCCTGGATTGAACGATAATATCTCACTTAAACCATTGCTGAAATTGAGATCTCAGCAAATTTAAAAGTTTTAAATTTTGACAGGTTTAGTGTTTAAAACTCACTACACTGGATGTTATTTAACTGGTATTTAGACATTATATTATAAATTTAATAGCATGAATTTTAGATTAATTGTATTAATATATTATTTCTTTTCATATTCATTTTTATGATAGTGTAGATATTCTATGTTTAATAGGACATTGGCTATGTTTTTAAGAGATATGTATAATTAATTGAAGGGTGGCTGGTGGTTTATCCAATGGGTGTGTAATTTATGGTTTAAAAGCGGATGCGGAATTTTAAACAACGACTCTGAAGAAGCCAGATTACTGGTGAAAGCGCTTAGTCGTACAGTCGTATTTGTGATGGAATAAATGGTTTTTGCTCTTCATTGGATGGTGAAGTGTTCTTTGTGGTTACTCACCTTTTTATAACTTATAAAGCATGCTTAAGTACTGATATTGCTCTACATGACCAAACCTGTACAGGACCACTGCCTTGCTTATGAATATCTGTTGGTAACACAGTATTGTCATATATTTGATGTCTCTCCAGTTACCAACAAATAACTAGCTACTTTGATATAGTCCTTAATAAATCTCTTTAAACACTGCATATAGTTCTAATGGTAAATCTGTCTCCAAACATTGCATATAGTTCTAATGGTAAACGTTTCAGTCCAGGTGTTCTACCTCTTTTGTGATTCCCCTGATTCTGATGCAGTTTTCTTAATGGCAGTTTGTTTCCTTCGTCTTTCCCTCCTAATTTGCATTCGATTCATAGGTTCATAGGTTAGTACTAGGCTAACTGCCCTTGGGAGCCATTTTTTAAGCCTAGCCAATTATCCCTTGTGAGACTCAAACCCTGCACCTTGTGTTTGTAAGGCAAACGCCTTAACCATTAGCCCATCCTCCCTGCCCCCCCCAGAAAAGAAACAGAGCGTACCAGTATCATGGTTTCTCACAAACCCTTCCTGCCATTTGATCTATAATCATGTATACTGATCTCTCCACCTTCAGACAGCAGTGAAAAAATCCCAGCATTCCTTAAGCTTTAGAGCTAAATGTTTTTCTCCTTTAGGTGTTACTTCAAAATCTAAAATTCTAAGAATTTTCTTAGCTTGATCTACCTTGTAACCTAGCATTTTAGCTGCATTACCCAATAACTCTAGCACTCTAGAGTTGAGACCCACACTTCTTGTGAATCACTTCTTCCTGTGCCTTCAGTAGTTCTGCACGCATCCTGGTCACTTTTAAAACTACTGTTCTTCCAATCTTCAAAATTCCTCACACTATCCCATACTTATATTACCTGACTCCACTGCAGTGTGGAAGGTCTGCTTTTAAATTGTTCACAATGACAAAAATACAGATTAACAATGCAATTTCTCTTAAACCTTTACTTGTCAACACACCTTTTCACGAGCAATGAAGAGTGGCAGTAACTTCCCCTCTAACTTCTATACTACTATACGCCCCATTCCTTAAAACAAAAGGTCTTCCATTATACTGCAGATGAGTGGGGATCAGGAAGTGAAAGAACGGGCATTATAGTCATCAAGTACAAACCTATGGCAGTTCAGTATTTAATCTCTGGTGCAACGACAAATTAGTATGTACATAATCATAACAGTATTTTCATTTGAAAAGTCATGACAAGTCTGACATAACGCCCACCCTGGTATGATGAAGAATTTCAGACTGTGGCAATATAGTTATGATGTTATGTGGGACATATTAATCTAATTAAGAAAGAGGAATATATGCATATTTGTTGTGAAAGGACTCTAAAGTAGTAGGCAGTAAGGATGCTTGTGATAATGTAATAATAAAGTAACATTGTTTGTTTGTTTGTGTCTTTCGGCTTTTCCTAGTTAGGGGTCGCCACAGCGGAACTCGGGTCCGCTAATGATAGGCAGTTGATTTTTACGTGCCGAGTTACCAGCCCTGACGCACAACCTTCAACGAAGGTACGCTCATTCACGCATGTCTCCACGCAGAAGACGCTCTAGCTGAGAATCGAACTGGACAGCGTCTTACTGTGAGGCGACAACGCTACCGCAGCACCACCACCACAGGTTAAAGAATATAAAATCATGGGTTGTGTCTTCACTATGGTCATAAAAAAACAAAAATACAGAATTAGTTTTAGCCCTTTTGCACCAAAGTTCAATCAGTCAAATACGTCCATTCTGATAGATCACAACTAATTTGACTTTGAAAAAATGGCATAAAAATCCAACAAACAAAAGGTGTGATGCAGTTTATACACCCATCCAAACCCCCCATGTGCATACACACAGTGACACTGCCCCTGCCAAGCCAAATCAATGATGTTTTAACTCTGATCAAATGACAGCAGGGTTCTGATCACTTCCATCTGCAGACTGCATCCATATACACTAATTATAGCCATTTTACTAATTATGCACAACTTAAATGTCAAACTACAAGCATATAATAATAACAGTAATAATAATAATCATCATCATCATCATACTAACAATAACACACTTCAGTTTGTTTCACTACAGCGCACACTAGCCATGCCAAGCCAGATCATTTAAAGAATTAAATGGCAATAGGAGGTCAGCCTCTTTTTCTTTTCCGGTCAGTAACATTTATCAGTGTAACATACTCTGGAATCACCTCATGCATGGTACAATTGGTACTTTAGCACTGATTGGTAATACAAAGTTTTTTTATAATTATGGATTTACACAATACTCAAAGAAATTAATAACAAATTTAAGGAGGAGTTTAAATCTCAAAATGCACGTGCTCGAAGCACTCCTCAGTATGGAGAACGTCGACATTTGTGCAGTAACTGAAACCTGGTTCAAGGCTCCAGACAGCACTCCAGCACTACCGGAGCTACAACTCAAAAAAGGAGGGGGTGTATCCATATTCATCAAGGATACCTACACCTCCAGGTTAGTGGCACAGCCTGATACCTCTGAGATCATCCATGTGCAACTAACATCAGGCAAATCTGAAATGCAAATTGTGGCCTTCTACAGATCACCCTCCATGACCTAGGACCACCACTCCACCTTTCTGGAGACACTGGAAAACATGAAGGTCCTACCAAACACCCTGATATTGGGCGATTTCAATTACCCTACCATTCACTGGGAAAACTACTCTAGTACAAATTCCCAGGCCAAGCGCTTCCTGGAATTCAACTTAAACATCATGGATCAGCTGCTAAACTCCCCTACCAGAGGTGAAAACATATTGGACCTGGTTGTCACCAACATGGGTGACAGGTGTTCCACACCGTAGGTCAACCAGTCACTGGTTAGATCAGACCATAAACTAATCACTCTGGATGTCCACACCCCACCACCACCCCCCAACTAAGGAAATCACAGTAAAAAACTTTTCTAAAGCAAACTTCACCTTGCTTAGGAAAGAGATGGTAAGTTTCACATCCCCCACGCTAAAGGATAACACTGCCCAAGATGCAGAAACCTTTACAAATGCACTCTATGAGCACCTACAAGGATGCATGGATTGTGACATCCCTAGCAAAACCAAGACTCACTCCTCTAAGAGAAGGAAACCAGTTTGGTGGACCCCTGCAATAAACAGGCTATACAATAGGAGGAGGAAACTAGTTCAGAAAAAAAGCAAATCCCAAGAAGGAAAGACATCCCTGATCAGTATCAGTAAGAAACTAAGGTCCATCATGAAATCATCCAAGGATAACTTCAAAAGAAAAATAGCCACGGATTCAAAAGATAACCACAGAGCCTTTTTTAGCTATGTTAAAAATTTAAGTGGTAACTCGCAAATATGCACTGAACTAGTGCAAAATAGCACAAAATATACTGAACCTATTGATATTGCCAACATCCTGGCAAATAGATTCAGTGCAAACTACACCCCCCTCTCACCTCCAAAAGGGCCCACAACAATACCGGAAAAGTGTAGTGTCCCAAAAATCACAGACACACAGGTGGAAACAGCCCTTTCAAAAGCCAAAAACACAGCGTCAATGGGACCAGATGGTGTCCCAGGCTGCGTCTTGCATGAACTACAGAATGAACTAACCCCCCCACCTAAACACGCTGTTCAGCCTCAGCCTCTCCACAGGCTACATGCCCAAAGAATGGTGCACAGCAACAGTTATTCCTCTCCACAAAGGAGGGGCCACAACTGACCCTGGTAACTATCGCTCCATAAGCCTGACTAGCCTGGTCTGCAAGGCTATGGAGCGCATCATCATGGAACTCATTAACAAAGACATTGGGAACCTCCAAACACTTGACCCGACCCAGTTTGGCTTTGTTAAGGGCAGATCATGCCTATTAAACCTGGTTGACTTCTTCGAGACAGTCACTAAGGCCATAGAAGAAGGAAAGGTGGTTCACACAGCCTAACTTGACCTCGCCAAGGCTTTCGACACCATTCCCCACTTGGATATTACAGAAAAACTCACCAGCCTGAACATAACCCTCTACGTCACGAGATGGGTTGCCAACTGGCTTACAGACAGAACTCACACAGTAAGAATAGCAGGTTCCAGGTCCAACTCTAAACCAATCACAAGTGGTGTCCCACAATGCTCAGTCCTGGGACCCCTACTGTTTGGCATATACTTCTCAGAAGTACAGGCAAACACAGGAAGACTATGGCTAACCAAGTTCACTG